>NW_027590481.1:0-205051 GCF_964213995.1 Mustelus asterias
CCACACTGCTGAGGGAGCGCCCACACAGTGAGGGGGCGCAGTGCCCAGAGAGAGAGAGATCCACACTGCTGAGGGAGCGCCCACACGGGCAGTGCCCAGAGAGAGAGAGATCCGCAGTGCTGAGGGAGCGCCCACACAGTGAGGGGGCGCAGTGCCCAGAGAGAGAGAGATCCACACTGCTGAGGGAGCGTCCACACGGGCAGTGCCCAGAGAGAGAGAGATCCGCAGTGCTGAGGGAGCGCCCACATAGTGAGGGAGCAGTGCCCACAGAGATCCGCACTGCTGAGGGAGCGCCCACACAGTGAGGGGGCGCAGTGCTCAGAGAGAGAGATCCACACTGCTGAGGGAGCGTCCACACGGGCAGTGCCCAGAGATCCACACTGCTGAGGGAGCGCCCACATAGTGAGGGAGCAGTGCCCACAGAGATCCGCAGTGCTGAGGGAGCACCCACATAGTGAGGGGTGCAGTGCCCGCAGAGAGAGAGATCTGCACTACTGAGGGAGCGCCCACACAGTGAGGGGAGCAGTGCCCAGAGAGAGAGATCCACACTGCTGAGGTAGCGCCCACACAGTGAGGGGAGCAGTGTCCAGAGATCCGCACTGCTGAGGGAGCACCCACACAGTGAGGGGAGCAGTGCCCAGAGAGAGAGATCCACACTGCTGAGGGAGCGCCCACACAGTGAGGGGGGCAGTGCCCAGAGAGATCCACACTGCTGAGGGAGCACCCACACAGTGAGGGGGGCAGTGCCCAGAGAGATCCACACTGCTGAGGGAGCACCCACACAGTGAGGGGGGCAGTGCCCAGAGAGATCCACACTGCTGAGGGAGCGCCCACACAGTGAGGGGGGCAGTGCCCAGAGAGATCCACACTGCTGAGGGAGCACCCACACAGTGAGGGGGGCAGTGCCCAGAGAGATCCACACTGCTGAGGGAGCACCCACACAGTGAGGGGGGCAGTGCCCAGAGAGATCCACACTGCTGAGGGAGCACCCACACAGTGAGGGGGGCAGTGCCCAGAGAGAGATCCACACTGCTGAGGGAGCACCCACACAGTGAGGGGGCAGTGCCCAGAGAGATCCACACTGCTGAGGGAGCACCCACACAGTGAGGGGGCAGTGCCCAGAGAGAGAGATCCGCACTGCTGAGGGAGCGCTCACACAGTGAGGGGGGCAGTGCCCAGAGAGAGAGATCCACACTGCTGAGGGAGCGCCCACACAGTGAGGGGGGCAGTGCCCAGAGAGAGAGATCCACACTGCTGAGGGAGCGCCCACACAGTGAGGGGGGCAGTGCCCAGAGAGAGAGATCCACACTGCTGAGGGAGCGCCCACAGTGAGGGGGGCAGTGCCCAGAGAGAGATCCACACTGCTGAGGGAGCGCCCACACAGTGAGGGGGGCAGTGCCCAGAGAGAGAGATCCACACTGCTGAGGGAGCGCCCACAGTGAGGGGGGCAGTGCCCAGAGAGATCCACACTGCTGAGGGAGCGCCCACAGTGAGGGGGGCAGTGCCCAGAGAGATCCACACTGCTGAGGGAGCGCCCACACAGTGAGGGGGCAGTGCCCAGAGAGAGAGATCCGCACTGCTGAGGGAGCACCCACACAGTGAAGGGGGGCAGTGCCCAGAGAGAGAGATCCACACTGCTGAGGGAGCACCCACACAGTGAGGGGGCAGTGCCCAGAGAGATACGCACTGCTGAGGGAGCACCCACAGTGAGGGGGCAGTGCCCAGAGAGAGAGATCCGCACTGCTGAGGGAGCACACACACAGTGAGGGGGGCAGTGCCCAGAGAGAGATCCGCAGTGCTGAGGGAGCGCTCACACAGTGAGGGGCGCAGTGCCCAGAGAGAGAGATCCACACTGCTGAGGGAGCGTCCACACGGGCAGTGCCCAGAGATCCACACTGCTGAGGGAGCGCCCACATAGTGAGGGGGGCAGTGCCCAGAGAGAGAGATCCACACTGCTGAGGGAGCGCCCACAGTGAGGGGGGCAGTGCCCAGAGAGAGATCCACACTGCTGAGGGAGCGCCCACAGTGAGGGGGGCAGTGCCCAGAGAGATCCACACTGCTGAGGGAGCGCCCACACAGTGAGGGGGGCAGTGCCCAGAGAGAGAGATCCACACTGCTGAGGGAGCGCCCACAGTGAGGGGGGCAGTGCCCAGAGAGAGATCCACACTGCTGAGGGAGCGCCCACAGTGAGGGGGGCAGTGCCCAGAGAGAGAGATCCACACTGCTGAGGGAGCGCCCACAGTGAGGGGGGCAGTGCCCAGAGAGAGATCCACACTGCTGAGGGAGCACCCACACAGTGAGGGGGGCAGTGCCCAGAGAGAGATCCACACTGCTGAGGGAGCACACACACAGTGAGGGGGGCAGTGCCCAGAGAGATCCACACTGCTGAGGGAGCGCTCACAGTGCGGGGGCAGTGCCCAGAGAGAGATCCGCACTGCTGAGGGAGCGCTCACAGTGAGGGAGCAGTGCCCAGAGAGAGAGATCCGCACTGCTGAGGGAGCACCCACACAGTGAGGGGAGCAGTGCCCAGAGAGAGAGATCCGCACTGCTGAGGGAGCACCCACACAGTGAGGGGGGCAGTGCCCAGAGAGAGATCCGCACTGCTGAGGGAGCACCCACACAGTGAGGGGGGCAGTGCCCAGAGAGAGATCCGCACTGCTGAGGGAGCACCCACACAGTGAGGGGGGCAGTGCCCAGAGAGAGATCCGCACTGCTGAGGGAGCACCCACACAGTGAGGGGGGCAGTGCCCAGAGAGAGATCCGCACTGCTGAGGGAGCGCTCACAGTGAGGGAGCAGTGCCCAGAGAGAGATCCACACTGCTGAGGGAGCGCCCACACAGTGAGGGGGGCAGTGCCCAGAGAGAGAGATCCACACTGCTGAGGGAGCACCCACACAGTGAGGGGGGCAGTGCCCAGAGAGAGAGATCCACACTGCTGAGGGAGCACCCACACAGTGAGGGGGGCAGTGCCCAGAGAGAGAGATCCACACTGCTGAGGGAGCACCCACACAGTGAGGGGGCAGTGCCCAGAGAGAGATCCACACTGCTGAGGGAGCACCCACACAGTGAGGGGGGCAGTGCCCAGAGAGAGATCCACACTGCTGAGGGAGCACCCACACAGTGAAGGGGGGCAGTGCCCAGAGAGAGAGATCCACACTGCTGAGGGAGCGCTCACACAGTGAGGGGGGCAGTGCCCAGAGAGATCCACACTGCTGAGGGAGCGCCCACACGGGCAGTGCCCAGAGAGAGATCCGCACTGCTGAGGGAGTGCCCACAGTGAGGGGGGCAGTGCCCAGAGAGATCCACACTGCTGAGGGAGCGCTCACACAGTGAAGGGGGGCAGTGCCCAGAGAGAGATCCGCACTGCTGAGGGAGCGCCCACACAGTGAAGGGGGGCAGTGCCCAGAGAGATCCGCACTGCTGAGGGAGCGCCCACACAGTGAGGGGGGCAGTGCCCAGAGAGAGAGAGATGCGCACTGCTGAGGGAGCACCCACACAGTGAGGGGGGCAGTGCCCAGAGAGAGATCCGCACTACTGAGGGAGCGTCCACACGGGCAGTGCCCAGAGATCCGCAGTGCTGAGGGAGCGCCCACACAGTGAGGGGAGCAGTGCTCATTGATCCGCACTGCTGAGGGAGCGTCCACACAGTGAGGAGAGCAGTGCCCAGAGAGAGAGATCCACACTGCTGAGGGAGCACCCACACAGTGAGGGGGGCAGTGCCCAGAGAGATCCACACTGCTGAGGGAGCTCTTACACAGTGAGGGGAGCAGTGTCCAGAGAGAGAGATCCGCACTGCTGAGGGAGCACCCACACAGTGAGGGGGGCAGTGCCCAGAGAGATCCACACTGCTGAGGGAGCACCCACACAGTGAGGGGGGCAGCGCCCAGAGAGAGAGATCCACACTGCTGAGGGAGCACCCACACAGTGAGGGGGGCAGTGCCCAGAGAGAGAGATCCACACTGCTGAGGGAGCTCCTACACAGTGAGGGGGGCAGTGCTCATTGATCCGCACTGCTGAGGGGGCGCTCTCAGTGAGGGGGGGGGACAGTGCCCAGAGTTCCACACTGCTGAGGGAACGCTCACACAGTGCGGGGGCAGTGCACAGAGAGAGAGAGATCCGCACCGCTGAGGGAGCGCCCACAGTGAGGGGGGCTGTGCCCAGAGAGAGAGATCCGCAGTGCTGAGGGGCACCCACATAGTGAGGGGTGCAGTGTCCACAGAGAGAGAGAGAGATCCGCAGTGCTGAGGGAGCGCCCACACAGTGAGGGGGCAGTGTCCACAGAGAGAGAGAGAGAGATCCACACTGCTGAGGGAGCGCCCACACAGTGAGGGGGCAGTGTCCACAGAGAGAGAGAGAGAGATCCACACTGCTGAGGGAGCGCCCACACAGTGAGGGGGGCAGTGCTCAGAGAGATCCACACTACTGAGGGAGCGCCCACACAGTGAGGGGGGCAGTGCTCGGAGAGAGGGATCTGCACTGCTGAGGGAGCGCCCACACAGTGAGGGGGCAGTGCCAGAGAGAGGGGTCTGCAGTGCTGAGGGAGCGCCCACACAGTGAGGGGGCAGTGCCAGAGAGAGGGGTCTGCAGTGCTGAGGGAGCGCCCACACAGTGAGGGGGCAGTGCCAGAGAGAGGGGTCTGCAGTGCTGAGGGAGCGCCCACACAGTGAGGGGAGCAGTGCCCACAGATCCGTACTGCTGAAGGGGCGCTCTCACAGTGAGGGGGGCGGTGCTCGGAGAGAGTGATCTGCACTGCTGAGGGAGTGCCCAGAGAGGGAGAGAGATCCACACTGCTGAGGGGGGCAGTGCCCAGAGAGATCCGCACTGCTGAGGGAGCGCCCACACAGAGGGGGCAGTGCCCAGAGTGCCGCACTGCTGGGACAGGGTGTCTTTCAGATGCCCATTTAATCCTAGAACCTCACCGCTGTTCACCCTCCCCCCAAAAGATGGACATTAAAGATCCCATAGCCTGAGGAGCCGGGCGGTTTCTCTCGGAATGGGTGAGGGGGGCAGCGTTCATCCCGTGGCTAACGTCACAAGCGAAGCACTGCCTCAGTGTCTTGGTGCTTTTCCCCGGGGGTTTGCTGTGCCTGCGACTTCCTGCCCTGTCTGTCCCTGTTAACAAGTGACTCTCAGCAATTGGGGACGCCCAGGAGGCGATGAAAGGCGCGACGTCAATGCAGCTTTCTCCTGTCTAACAGACTGTGTTCTCTCTCCTACAGTCACAGTACAGCCTGACTCGAGCTCAGCAGTCCTATAAATCACTGGTTCAGATTCACGAGAAAAATGGTACGTAAAACCGCGGTAAATCCCAGGGGAGGGGGCAGAGAGAGAGCGAGAGAGAGACAAGGGGAAAGAGAGCGAGAGGGACGGGGGCGGGGGGGGGGAAAGACAGGGGAGGGGAGAAGATGGAGAGGTGAAGCTTCTCCCAGGGAGAAACTATTCGGTCTGTTCCATTTCCCCCACTTTCCACTGAAGGTTTCAGCGTAAGAATATCTTCCGGGGTGAGAACACTTGGTGATACGGGTTCTCAAGCTCTCCCTCGCCTGCCCCAACTGAGGCTGTACTACAATTCTGGAGGGAAAGTCGACAGTGGTGGGCATCACCGTGTAACACTGGGGGACAGTACTGGTGGGGACAGGTCTGTCACTGTATAACACTGGGGGACAGTACTGGTGGGGACAGGTCTGTCACTGTATAACACTGGGGTACAGTACTGGTGGGGACGGGTCTGTCACTGTATAACACTGGGGTACAGTACTGGTGGGGACGGGTGTGTCACTGTATAACACTGGGGTACAGTACTGGTGGGGACAGGTCTGTCACTGTATAACACTGGGGTACAGTACTGGTGGGGACGGGTCTGTCACTGTATAACACTGGGGTACAGTACTGGTGGGGACGGGTCTGTCACTGTATAACACTGGGGTACAGTACTGGTGGGGACGGGTCTGTCACTGTATAACACTGGGGTACAGTACTGGTGGGGACGGGTCTGTCACTGTATAACACTGGGGTACAGTACTGGTGGGGGTGGGTCTGTCACTGTATAACACTGGGGTACAGTACTGGTGGGGACAGGTCTGTCACTATAACACTGGGGTACAGTACTGGTGGGGACGGGTCTGTCACTATAACACTGGGGTACAGTACTGGTGGGGATGGGTCTGTCACTGTATAACACTGGGGTACAGTACTGGTGGGGACGGGTCTGTCACTGTATAACACTGGGGTACAGTACTGGTGGGGATGGGTCTGTCACTGTATAACACTGGGGTACAGTACTGGTGGGGACAGGTCTGTCGCTGTATAACACTGGGGTACAGTACTGGTGGGGACGGGTCTGTCACTGTATAACACTGGGGTACAGTACTGGTGGGGACAGGTCTGTCACTGTATAACACTGGGGTACAGTACTGGTGGGGACGGATCTGTCACTGTATAACACTGGGGTACAGTACTGGTGGGGACGGGTCTGTCACTATAACACTGGGGTACAGTACTGGTGGGGACGGGTCTGTCACTGTATAACACTGGGGTACAGTACTGGTGGGGACGGGTCTGTCACTGTATAACACTGGGGTACAGTACTGGTGGGGGTGGGTCTGTCACTGTATAACACTGGGGTACAGTACTGGTGGGGACAGGTCTGTCACTATAACACTGGGGTACAGTACTGGTGGGGACGGGTCTGTCACTATAACACTGGGGTACAGTACTGGTGGGGATGGGTCTGTCACTGTATAACACTGGGGTACAGTACTGGTGGGGACGGGTCTGTCACTGTATAACACTGGGGTACAGTACTGGTGGGGATGGGTCTGTCACTGTATAACACTGGGGTACAGTACTGGTGGGGACAGGTCTGTCGCTGTATAACACTGGGGTACAGTACTGGTGGGGACGGGTCTGTCACTGTATAACACTGGGGTACAGTACTGGTGGGGACAGGTCTGTCACTGTATAACACTGGGGTACAGTACTGGTGGGGACGGATCTGTCACTGTATAACACTGGGGTACAGTACTGGTGGGGACGGGTCTGTCACTATAACACTGGGGTACAGTACTGGTGGGGACGGGTCTGTCACTGTATAACACTGGGGTACAGTACTGGTGGGGACGGGTCTGTCACTGTATAACACTGGGGTACAGTACTGGTGGGGACGGGTCTGTCACTGTATAACACTGGGGTACAGTACTGGTGGGGACGGGTCTGTCACTGTATAACACTGGGGTACAGTACTGGTGGGGACGGGTCTGTCGCCGCTAGTTCCACCACAGTAAGTTTTAAACAATAAGCCTGTTATCCAATGTGTGAAATCGTGGTTTATCACTGGGTGGTTTGTACTTTTGGGCCTGGGTGGTAGAGCGCGTTAGTAAATTTGTACTTTAACCTCTTGCTTCCGGCTTTGATTCCAGCTCATCCCATCTGTCGCCCATAAAACAAACCGGTGCCTGCGACCTTAGCTCTGTCCCTTGCACTGAACCCTCGGCTGCACAGACCCTCAGTGTCATGCGGCAGCGGTCGCGGTGCTGTAGTCAGGCGAGAGTCAGGTGGTTTTAAGTTTTGTGTTTGCATCATTTGTCTGGCGAGTGTCTCTCACAATCGTCAGCCAATCCACTCCACACCCAGCAGGACCTGACCTCCTCCTCAACTGAAATATATTGTTAGTAAATTCTGCTCTCTCTCTCTCTCTCTCTCGATGGAAAACAAAGTTGGGAATGTTGTTGTTTGGTTCAGAAACTGGGAACTCCGTTGGCCTTCTGGACAAGGGGAGTGAGTGGAGGAAGGGGGCTGGGCCATTCAGGATTGTGTACGGTGGGAGGGAAAGGGAAGGGATTTGGGATTGGGATTGTGTACAGTGGGAGTGAATGGGAAGGGGTTTGGGATTGGGATTGTGTACAGTGGGAGTGAATGGGAAGGGGTTTGGGTCCATTGGGATTGTGTACAATGGGAGGGAATGGGAAGGGGTTTGGGTCCATTGGGATTGTGTACAATGGGAGTGAATGGGAAGGGGTTTGGGTCCATTGGGATTGTGTACAGTGGGAGTGAATGGGAAGGGGTTTGGGTCCATTGGGAATTGTGTACAGTGGGAGTGAATGGGAAGGGGTTTGGGTCGATTGGGATTGTGTACAATGGGAGTGAATGGGAAGGGGTTTGGGTCCATTGGGATTGTGTACAATGGGAGTGAATGGGAAGGGGTTTGGGTCCATTGGGATTGTGTACAATGGGAGTGAAGGGGTTTGGGGTCATCGGGAATGTTTGCAATGGGAATGAGGATAGACCAATGGGGGGGGGGGAAAAAAGCAAATTACTGCCGATGCTGGAATCTGAAACCAAAAGAGAAAACGCTGGAAAATCTCGGCGGGTCTGGCAGCATCTGTCAGGAGAGAAAAGAGCTGACGTTTCGAGTCCAGGTGACCCTTCGTCAAAGCTTAAAAGGCATAGAAAGTGGGAGATATTTATACTGCAGGGGGAGGGAATGAAAGATGAGTCACAGTCACAAAAACAAAGGGAAACGCTGCTGATGGCAGCCCATAGAGAGAATAAAGGATAGACCAATGGGAATTTTGTAGCAACGATGGAAAGAGATATTCCGCTCCGAGCGACTTTGAGTTGAGTGGAGCTGCCTTTGGCTCCGAGGTCTGAGAGTCATGTCTGTTGCATAGCGTATCGACACTACCGTACCGGCAGAGCAAAGTGTGCAGAGGACACTGAAAGTCTGCAAAGGGATATAGATAGTCTTAAGTGAGTGGGTGAGGGCCTGGCAGATGGAGCACAATGTTGGTAAATGTGAGGTCATCCATTTTGGTCGGAATAACAGCAAAATGGACTATTATTTAAATGGTAAAAAATTGCAGCATGCTGCTGTGCAGAGGGACCTGGGTGTCCTTGTGCAGGAATCTCAAGGAGTTGGTTTGCAGGTGCAGCAGGTAATTAAGGCAGCAAATGGAATTCTGTCCTTCATTGCTAGAGGGATGGAGTTTAAAAACAGCGAGGTTATGTTGCAGCTGTATAAGGTGCTGGTGAGGCCACACCTGGAGTACTGTGTACAGTTTTGGTCTCCTTACTTGAGAAAGGATATACTGGCACTGGAGGGGGTGCAGAGGAGATTCACTAGGTTGATTCCAGAGTTGAAAGGGTTGGCTTATGAGGAGAGACTGAGTAGACTGGGGCTATACTCATTGGAATTCAGAAGAATGAGGGGAGATCTTATAGAAACATACAAGATTATGAAGGGAATAGATAAGATAGAAGCAGGGAAGTTGTTGCCAGTGGCGGGTGAAACTAGAACTAGGGGGCATAGCCTCAAAATATGGGGGAGCAGATTTAGGACTGAGTTGAGGAGGAACTTCTTCACACAAAGGGTTGTGAATCTGTGGAGTTCTCTGCCCAGCTAAGGCTACCTCATTGAATGTTTTTTAAGGCAAAGATAGATAGATTTTTGAACAGTAAAGGAATGAAGGGGAGCGGGCGGGTGAGTGGAGCTGAGTCCACGAAAAGATCAGCCCCTGATCTTATTGAATGGCGGAGCAGGGCCAGATGGCCTACTCCTGCTCCTAGTTCTTTATGTACCGTCTCCCACTCTGCGTTCTTTCTGCCTCCCCCCCCCCGCAGGTTGGTATACTCCGCCCAAAGAGGACGGCTAGTCCAGGCTGAGGTGACCATCGCTTGTGGACCAACGTGAGCGGCACCCGCTGGGGGAAAAAAAAACGACTCCAATTTAATCGATTTTAGCTGCCTCATTACCCCGGGAAGAAGAGACGAAGGGGCTTCAGCCGGAACCTTGGATCATATACTTAATAAAAAAATAATAATAATAAATAAATAAAACCCTGTATATATAAAAGTATACATCTGTACCCTCATGGACAAATACTGCAACTCCTTTTCTCGCCAGAGACCCCTAATGTACGGGGCTGAAATCCTGCACCTGCAGACTCTCAAATCCACTTCATATAAAGTGGATTTCTAATAGATCTGGATCGATTTTGCATCTAGTTTTTGGGTTGTTTTTTTTTTGCCCACCTCTTCCCCATTTCCCCCACCCCAGTCCCTCCCCCTGCCCCCCTCCCTTCTCTCCCCCCGCCCCCCCCCCCAACCTCACTCTTAACCAGGTATCAATGTGGACATTTAATTTATTTTTTCCCCTATCTTCACACGCACCTTTTATCTTTTTTTTTGTTTTAAAAAATGTATGCTGGTTTTGTGAAGATGTGTATCTTTCTGACTTGATAATTACAGTTTATTAATGACTGCAGCCCCTGTGCTCTGTGTGTGTCTAATGTGGGGGGTTTGAGAGTGAGCGGGGGACTGGGGTTTGAGCCCCCCTGTGGTTTTCGTATGGATGTCTGGCTCTCTCTCTCTCTCCAGCCACGCTTATAGGTGTCCTGACCGGTGAAGTTGGAACTTCCACCCCTGGAGGTGACCCCGATCGACGATGAATGGTCTCGTGTGACCCCCGAACTGTGCGTTCCCACCTCCCTCCCTTCCTCTTCTGCTGGAGATTAGATGCTTCAAGCCGGACAACTGTCGTGACGCGAGACTGTGTGGTGTCGGCTTCCTTGTGTCTGTCTCTCCAGGCCTTCGCTCCCATGTGGGCAGCTTCCCCATGTGGGGGGCGCGGGGGGGAAACGGGGCGGGGGGGAAACGGGGGGGGGGGTGTTTGTTCTCTCTCCGAGGGAGTGCAGCCTGGTGTTCGGTTTTCCAGCATCTTTCTCCAGAAATCGAGGAAAATCCCCGTGGATTGGATGGTAGCAAACACACCCCCCCCCCCCTTACCCATGGGGTACGGGTTGGGGGCTTGGGTTCAGGGCTGGGGATTTGGGGTTGGCGTTAAGAGTTTAAAGTTGGTGTTGGGGGAAGAAAAGGTGGCACAGTGGGTTCGCACTGCTGCCTCACAGCGCCAGGGACCTGGGGTGGCACAGTGGGTTCGCACTGCTGCCTCACAGCGCCAGGGACCTGGGGTGGCACAGTGGGTTCGCACTGCTGCCTCACAGCGCCAAGGACCCGGGGTGGCACAGTGGGTTCGCACTGCTGCCTCACGGTGCCAAGGACCCGGGTTCACTGCTGCCTCACAGCGCCAGGGACCTGGGGTGGCACAGTGGGTTCACACTGCTGCCTCACAGTGCCAAGGACCCGGGGTGGCACAGTGGGTTCGCACTGCTGCCTCACGGTGCCAAGGACCCGGGGTGGCACAGTGGGTTCGCGCTGCTGCCTCACGGTGCCAAGGACCCGGGGTGGCACAGTGGGTTCGCGCTGCTGCCTCACGGTGCCAAGGACCCGGGGTGGCACAGTGGGTTCGCACTGCTGCCTCACGGTGCCAAGGACCCGGGGTGGCACAGTGGGTTCGCACGGCTGCCTCACAGTGCCAAGGACCCGGGGTGGCACAGTGGGTTCGCACTGCTGCCTCACGGTGCCAAGGACCCGGGGTGGCACAGTGGGTTCGCACTGCTGCCTCACGGTGCCAAGGACCCGGGGTGGCACAGTGGGTTCGCACGGCTGCCTCACGGTGCCAAGGACCCGGGGTGGCACAGTGGGTTCGCACGGCTGCCTCACGGTGCCAAGGACCCGGGGTGGCACAGTGGGTTCGCACGGCTGCCTCACGGTGCCAAGGACCCGGGGTGGCACAGTGGGTTCGCACTGCTGCCTCACAGCGCCAAGGACCCGGGGTAGCACAGTGGGTTCACACGGCTGCCTCACGGTGCCAAGGACCCGGGTTCGATTCCCGGCTCGGGTCACTGTCTGTGCGGAGTCTGCACGTTCTCCCCGTGTCTGTGTGGGTTTCCTCCGGGTGCTCCGGCCCCCTCAGTCCCATACGTGCAGATTAAGTGGATTGGCTGTGCTCAATTGCCCCTTGGTGTCAGGGAGATTAGTTGGGGTAAATGTACGGGGATAGGGCCTGGGTGGGATTGTGATCGGTGCAGACTCGATGGGCTGAATGGCCTCCTTCTGCACTGTAGGGATTCTATGAAGAAAGATGGGAAGTGAGAAAACAGGGGATTATAGGCCGGTTCGCCTGACATCAGGGGTAGGAGAAAATACTTGCACTCATCAACAAGGAGGTTATAACCGGACACGGGAGAGAGAGATCAGAAAATCTAGTATTGACGAGCAGTTTTTGAGGGTGTGAGCAGCAGGGTGTTGGAGTAGGTCACGTATATAGATTTTCAGCACAGGTTTGCTTAGGGTGAGGTGGTGGCCCAGCGGAATGGTCACAGGATTAATAATCCACAGACCCAGGTTTGAATCCCACCACGGTCTATAAAATAATGAGGGGCACAGATCAGCTAGATAGTCAACATCTTTTCCCAAAGGTAGGGGAGTCTAAAACTAGAGGGCATAGGTTTGAGGGGAGAGATACAAATGGGTCCAGAGGGGCAATTTTTTCACAGAGGGTGGTGAGTGTCTGGAACGAGCTGCCAGAGGTGGTAGTAGAGGCGGGTACAATGTTGTCTTAAAAAGCATTTAGACAGTTACATGGGTATAGAGGGATGTGGGCAATTGGGACTAGCTTCGGCAGGGGGCAGCATGGACAAGTTGGGCCGAAGGGCCTGTTTCCATGCTGTAAAGCTCTGACTCTCTGGTGGCTGGTGGAATTTAAATTGAATTTTAAAAAAAATATGGTGCCACTAATTGTACAAACCCATCTGCCCCTTTTTAGGGAAGGAAATCTGCCATCCTTGTCTAGTCTGGCCTATGTTTGACTCCAGATCCCCACAGCAGAGTAGATGGTGGCACAGTGATTAGCACTGCTGCCTCACAGTGCCAGGGACCCGGGTTCGATTCCTGGCTTGGGTCCCTGTCTGTGTTGTGTATCCATGTTCTTCCCCCGTGTCTGCGTGGGTTTCCTCCGGGTGCTCTGGTTTCCTCTCTCAGTCTGAAAGATGTGCTGGTTAGGGTGGATTGGCCGTGCTAAATTCTCCCTCGGTGTCCCCGAACAGGCGCCGGAGTGTGGTGACTGGGGGGATTTTTACAGTAATTTCATTGCAGTGTTAATGTCAGCCTACTTGCAACTAATAAATAAACTTTCAAGGACTCCACACACCCTGGACACACACACTTCCGCCCGGAAAAAGATACAAAAGTCTGAGGTCACACACCAACCGACTCAAGAACAGCTTCTTCCTGCGGCTGGTCAGACTTTTGAATGGCCCTACCTTATATTGGGTGGTGTCGTGGTTAGCGCTGCTGCCTCACAGCGCCAGGGACCCGGGTTCGATTCCCGGCTTGGGCCGCTGTGTGGAGTCTGCACATTCTCCCCGTGTCTGCATGGGTTTGCTCCGGGTGCTCCGGTTTCCTCCCACACTCTGAAAGACGTGCTGGTTAGGTGGGTTGGCTGTGCTAAATTCTCCTTCTGTGTAACCCAAACAGGCGCCGGAGTGTGGCGACTAAGGGATTTTCACAGTAACTTCATTGCAGTGTTAATGTGAGCCTACTTGTGACACTAATCACCTGGAGGATGAAAGGAGGATTTAAAAGAACTCGCACAGATTAAGCGACTGGGCAAGAGCGGTGGAAAAATGTGAGGTTGCTCACATTGGTGGAAAAACAGCGAGGTGGACTTTTTAAAATGGTGAGGGGGCTGGGGGTGTCACTGGGATTAGCGGGTAAATATGTGGGGGTAGGGCCTGGGTGGGATTGTGGTCGGTGCAGACTCGATGGGCCGAATGGCCTCCTTCTGCGCTGTAGGGTTTCTATGTCCCAAAGGAGCTGTGTGTCCCCGCACCCCCCCCCCCCCCCCCCTTTAGGTAAATTGCAAACTTAACACGCACACCCAGAAATCAAATGGGACGTTAGTCTTGTTAATGAAGGGAACAGAGTACAGAGGCCAGGAATTTTTGGGTGCATTGACCCGAACAGGCGCCGGAGTGTGGCGACTAGGGGATTTTCACAGTAACTTCATTGCAGTGTTAATGTGAGCCCACTTGTGACACTGATAAACAAACTTCTACTTTTTAGGGCCTGGATATGACCACATTCAGAGCATTGTGCGCAGTTTGGGACTCCATGCAGACCTCTGCAGAGTGGGAGTGGGAGCATTAGCTTACTGGACTGCTCTGATTTATTATTGTCACATGTAATAGTATACAGTGAAAAGTATTGTTTCTTGCACGCTGTACAGACAAAGCATACCATTCATAGAGTACAGAGGGGAAAAGGAAAGGGCGCGCTATACGGACAAAGCATACCGTTCATAGAGCAGGAGAGGGTGCAGAGTGTAGTGTTACAGTCATAGCTAGGGTGCAGAGAAAGATCAACTTAATGCGAGGTAGGTCCATTCAAAGGTCTGGCGGCGGCAGCAGGGAAGAAGCTGTTCTTGAGTCGGTCGGTGCGTGACCTCAGACTTTTGTATCCTTTTCCCGATGGAAGAAGGTGGAAGAGAGAATGTCCGGGGCGCGTGGGGGGTCCTTAATTATGCCGGCTGCATAATTGGGAGTGGGAGTCAATGGATGGGAGGCTGGTTTGCGTGATGGACTGGGCCACATTCACAATCTTTTGTAGTTTCTTGCGGTCTTGGGACAGAGTAAGAGCCCCATACCAAGCTGTGATACATTTTGAGGGGATTGTGATTTGTTTGAGCCGACCGTGCTATCGTTCCCTGAAGTTCAGAAGACTTGAATCGATAAAATTGTGAAATGCATCCAGGAGCCGCAAGGCTGTTTAGCGGGAGATTCCGGAACGGGGCGGGAATGGGCATGTAGTCTGTGCAGAAAGTGGTTTACTGTTTAGGACTGATATGGAAGAGAGAGAGAGAGATCACTCGCGGAGGGTCCAGCTGAATCTTTGCGGAGTTCCATACGCCGGAAATCTGTGGATACTCAATCCTCGCGTGTCATTCGAGGTTTGAGAGCGAGAGAAGATTCGCGGAATTGTGGGATCTGAGGATCGGGTGGAAGAGGACATTGCAGCTCACTGGATGGAGTGAGCACAAAGAGAATGTGTTTGTGTTCCCATTTCTTATGTTATACGTTCCTCCACCTCAATTAGTAAATGGGGAGAGGGGAGTGTGCAGAGGGACCTGGGTGTCCTTGTGCACCAGTCGCTGAAGGTAAGCATGCAGGTGCAGCAGGCGGTCGAGAAGGCAAATGGCATGTTGGCCTTCATTGCGAGAGGTTTCGAGTACAGGAGCGAGGGATGTGTTGTTGCAATTATACAGGGCCTTGGTGAGGCCACACCTAGGGTATTGTGTGTAGTTTTGGTCTCCTTTTCCGAGGAAGGATGTTCTTGCTCTCGAGGGAGCGCAGCGAAGGTTTACCAGGCCGATTCCAGGGATGGCGGGACTGATGTATGAGGAGAGATTGACTAGGTTAGGATTGTTTTCGTTGGAGTTCAGACGAATGAGGGGGGGAATCTCATAGAATTTTATAAGTCTCTAACAGGACTAGACAGGGTAGATGCAGGGAGGGTGTTCCCGATGGTGGGGGGTGCCCAGAACCAGGGTTCACAGTCTGAGGATTCGGGGTGGACCATTTAGGACGGAGGTGAGAAGACATTTCTTCACCCGGCGAGTCTGTGGAATTCATTACCACAGGAAGTAGTTGATGCCAAAACATTGAATGTATTCAAGAGGCGGCTGGATATAGCACTTGGGGTGAACGGGATCAAAGGTTATGCGGAGAAAGCAGGATTAGGCTATTGAGTTGGATGATCAGCCATAATGGTGATGAATGGCGGAGCAGGCTCGAAGGGCCGAATGGCCTCCTCCTATCTTCTGTTTTTATAAATGGCGCAGTGTTGATTATGGTTACAGCAACTTGCATTTGTATAGCGCCTTTAATGTAATAAGATGCCCCAACGTGCGTGAGATATTTAAATCACAAGAACTGACATGGAGTCAAATAATGTGTGATCAGGATGAGGGTGGCACGGTAGCACAGTGGTTAGCACTGCTGCTTCACAGCTCCAGGGACCCGGGTTCGATTCCTGGCTTGGGTCACTGTCTGTGTGGAGTTTGTACATTCTCCCCGTGTCTGCGTGGGTTTCCTCCGGGTGCTCCGGTTTCCTCCCACAGTCCAAAGATGTGTGGGTTAGGTTGATTGGCTATGCTTAAATTGTCCCTTAGTGTCCTGAGATGCGTAGGTTAGAGGGATTAGCGGGTAAATGTGTAGGGACATGGGGGTAGGGCCTGGGTGGGATTGTGGTCGGTGCAGAGTTGATGGGTCAGATGGCCTCTTTCTGCACTGTAGGGTTTCTATGAGGTCAGATTTTACAGAGTATCTTTTTTTTAAATGAATGAAAGGGATGGAGGTGTTGCTAGCTAGACCCAGCTATCATTGCCCATCGCTAACTGTCCTTTTAGGGTGCTTCGGTTTCCTCCCACAGTCCGAAAGATGTGCTGGTTAGGGTGCATTGGCACTGCTGCCTCAGCGCCAGGGACCTGGGTTCAATTCCCGGCTTGGGTGACTCAAGAACAGCTTCTTCCCTGCTGCCATCAGACTTCTGAATGGACCTACCTCGCACTAAGTTGATCTTTCTCTACACCCTGTCTGCACATTCTCCCCGTGTCTGCTTGGGTTTACTCTGGGTGCTCTAGTTTTCTCCTCCAGTCCAAAGATGTGCAGGTTCGGTGCCTTGGTTATGCTGCCTCTCAGCGCCAGGGACCTGGGCTCAATTCCCGGCTTGGGTCACTGTCCGTGTGGAGTTTGCACGTTCTCCCCATGTCTGCGTGGGTTTCCTCCCACAGTCCGAAAGACGTGCTGGTTAGGATGCATTGGCCGTACTAAATTCTCCCTCAGTGTGCCTGAACAGGCGCTGGTGTGGCGCGACTAGGGGATTTTCACAGTAACTTCATTGCAGTGTTAATGTAAGCCTACTTGTGACACTAATAAATAATAAAATAAACATGTGATGGGTGAGCTACCTTCAGTCCCGTGTGGTGTAGGTACACCCACAGTGGTGTTAGGGAGTTCCGGGATCGTTATTGGACATCAGTCAGTCCCCATGTGGTGTAGGTACACCCAGTGCTGTTAGGGAGGGAGCTCCGGGATTTTGACCTCATCCACAGTGAAGGAATGGCCCATATATTTCCAAGTCGGGATGGCGAGTGGCTCGGAGGAGGTGGGGGGGGTGGATTTGCAGGTGGTGGTGTTCCCCATGTGTCTGCTGTCCTCCCCTTGTCTTTCTAGATGGTAGAGGTAGTGTTCCCTGGACACCTCCCAATGTCAAGGGAGGTGATGCGTTTTGTCACCCAGACTATTAATCCAGAAACTCAGCTAATGTTCTGGGGGACCCGGGTTCGAATCCCACCACGGCAGATGGTGGAATTTGAATTCAATTTTAAAAAAATCTGGAATTAAGAATCTACCGATGACCCATTGTCGAAAAAACCCATCTGGTTCCCTTTAGGGAAGGAAATCTGCCGTCCTTACCCCGGTCTGGCCTACATGTGACTCCAGAGCCACAGCAATGTGGTTGACTCTCAACTGCCCTCCATGGGGCAACTAGAGATGGGCAATAAATGCTGGGCCCAGCCAGCGACGCCCATGTCCCACTAATTAATAAAAAAAATACAGAACCATGATTCTGAGTGGTTTAGTTGAGTTTCAAGACAGTTGCTGGGAAGAAGAATGGGAAGGTGCAAGAGAAGACGGCTGTGGAGGCCAGGCTATTGAGTGTCTTTAAGTCAGAGATAGATAGGTTCTTGACTGGTAAGGGGATCAAAGGTTACGGGGAGAAGGCAGGAGAATGGGGATGAGAAACTTATCAGCCATGAATGATTGGCAGAGCAGACTCGATGGGCCGAGTGGCCTAATTCTGCTCCTGTGTCTTATGGAAGTTATGCTCTGATGGTGCGGGTGGGCTCTAAGTAAGACCTCATCTCAAGTCCGGGCCATCGCCCTGTGTGAAGGGGAGGGTCCACAGTACAGCTTCACCTGAGCAACCCTTAAAGGGTTAAAACCTGAGCGAGGGCTGTCCAGACTGGACCCGCGTATCGGGATGAAAGGCTGAGCTGATTGAGGAGTTTAAGATGATTAAAGGATTGGCGGGGTAGACACTGACACTATTTCCTCTGGAGAGCAAGGGATAAGCTGACAATTAGTGCCAGTCGATTGAGGGATGATAGCAGGGCAGCGCCGTAGCACATACAAGCTCAAGTGGAACTCCCAAAAACAGCAGCTTCCCGATAGGCGAGGGTGTGAAAAGTAGTCACGATGTGGAGATGCCGGCGTTGGACTGGGGTAAACACAGTAAGAAGTCTAACAACACCAGGTGAAAGTCCAACAGGCTTATTTGGTGGCTTTTGCTACCACATAAACCTGTTGGACTTTAACCTGGTGTTGTTAGACTTCTTACTGTGTGAAAAGTAGAACAGGCTAAAGAGGTTGAAGGCTTGATGCCTTCAAAAGACAGAATCCCTGACAGAGCATTTTATTGCAAAATAGAATACCTGCAGTGCAGAAGAGGCCATTTGGTCATCGAGCCTGCAACAACACCCCTCTGCTGGCACGAAGGGGCAATTTAGCACGGCCAATCCACCTAACCTGCACATCTTTAGACACTAAGGGGCAATTTAGCATGGCCAATCCACCTAACCTGCACATCTTTTGACATTAAGGGGCAATTTAGCATGGCCAATCCACCTAACCTACACATCTTTAGACATTAAGGGGCAATTTAGCATGGCCAATCCACCTAACCTACACATCTTTAGACATTAAGGGGCAATTTAGCATGGCCAATCCACCTAACCTGCACATCTTTAGACATTAAGGGGCAATTTAGCATGGCCAATCCACCTAACCTGCACATCTTTGGACACTAAGGGGCAATTTAGCATGGCCAATCCACCTAACCTACACATCTTTGGACACTAAGGGGCAATTTAGCATGGCCAATCCACCTAACCTGCACATCTTTGGACACTAAGGGGCAATTTAGCATGGCCAATCCACCTAACCTGCTACATTCTCTGTGTGTACCCGGACAATCACCGGACTGTGGCGACTAGGGGATTTTCACAGTAACTTCATTGCGGTGTTAATGTAAGCCGACTTGTGACACTAATAAATAAATAACAAATAAACATTCAGGGCTAAGTGCTGGTAAATGGGATTATAGAGTCATAGAATCCTACAGTGGAGAAGGAGGCCATTCAGCCCATCAAGTCCCGATCACAATCCCACCCAGACCCTATCCCCATAACCCCATGTATTCACCCTAGCTAGTCCTCCTGATGCTAGGGTCAGTTCAGCACAGCCAATCCACCTAAACGGCACATCTTTCAGACTGTGGGAGGAAACCGGAGCTCCCGGAGGAAACCCACGCAGACACGGGGAGAACGTGCAGACTCCACACAGACAGTGACCCGAGCCGGGAATCGAACCCGGGTCCCTGGCGCTCTCTCTGATTTTTGATTTGATTTATTATTGTCACATGTATTAGTCCAGTGAAAAGTATTGTTTCTTGCGCGCTATACAGACAAAACATACCGTTCATAGAGAAGGAAAGGAGACAGTGCAGAATGTAGTGTTACAGTCATAGCTAGGGTGTAGAGAAAGATTAACTTAATGCGAGGTAGGTCCATTCAAAAGTCTGACGGCAGCAGGGAAGAAGCTGTTCTTGAGTCGGTCGGTACGTGACCTCAGACTTTTGTATCTTTTACCCGAAGGAAGAAGGTGGAAGAGAGAATGTCCGGGGTGCATGGGGTCCTTAATTATGCTGGCTGCTTTTCCTGAGGCAGCGGGGAGTGTAGATAGAGTCGATGGATGGGAGGCTGGTTTGCGTGATGGGACTGGGCTACGTTCATGACCCTTTGCAGTTTCTTGCGGTCTTGGGCCGAGCAGGAGCCCCATACCAAGCTGTGATACAACCAGAAAGAATGCTTTCGATGGTGCATCTGGAGAAGCTGGTGAGAGTTGCAGTGGACATACCAAATTTCCTTAGTCTTCTGAGAATGTCCGGATGTGTGGGAGGCAGCGGGAAGTGTAGACAGAGTCAATGGATGGGAGGCTGGTTTGCGTGATGGATTGGGCTACATTCACGACCCGTGGTAGTTCCTTGCGGTCTTGGGCAGAGCAGGAGCCCAGACCAAGCTGTGATACAACCAGAAAGGTTGTGGTGCATCTGTAGAAGTTGGTGAGGGTTGTAGCTGACATGCCAAATTTCCTTAGTCTTCTGAGAATGTCAGGGGTGCGTGGGGGTCCTGGATTATGCTGGCTGCTTTTCCCGAGGCAGCAGGAAGTGTAGAGTCAATGGTTGGGAGGCTGGTGGATTGGGTTACATTCACGACCCTTCGTAGTTTTTTGTGGTCTTTTGGAACTTGGAGCCCAATAGCATGTTGGAAAAGATGACAGATGTGCCTTGGTATAGCGCCTGTTTATGCCCCAAATAAACAATACCTGAGGGAATCCAGAGGCCCCAGGTTAATGCTCTGGGGGAGGGGGAGAGACACGGGTTCAAATCCCACCTCGAGCATCTGGTGGGAATTTAAACTCGATTAATAAACTCTGGAATTGAGAGCGAGTGTCGGTAACGGAGACCGTGACAATTGTCACCGACTGTCGTTTTAAAACAAAAACCCATCTGGGTCACTAATGACCCCTTTAGAGAATGAAATCTGCCGTCCTTACCAGGTCTGGTCTACATGTGACTCCAGAGCCCCGAGGGACGGAGAGAGGAACGGAGGGAGAGAGCGAGGGAGGGAGGGAGAGAGCGAGGGAGGGAGGGAGAGAGAGAGAGGAAGAGAGAGAGAAAGGGAGGGGGGGAGAGAGGGAGGGAAGAAGGGAGAGAGGGAGGGAGAGACCGAGAGAGAGGGAGGGAGAGATCGAGAGAGAGGGAGGAAGAGACCGAGAGAGAGGGAGGGAGAGACCGAGAGAGAGGGAGGGAGAGACTGAGAGAGAGGGAGGGAGAGACCGAGAGGGAGGGAGAGACCGAGAGGGAGGGAGGCAGAGACCGAGAGGGAGGGAGGCAGAGACCGAGAGGGAGGGAGGCAGAGACCGAGAGGGAGGGAGGGAGAGACCGAGAGAGAGAGAGGGAGGGAGAGACCGAGAGAGAGGGAGGGAGAGACCGAGAGAGAGAGAGGGAGGGAGAGACCGAGAGAGAGAGAGGGAGGGAGAGACCGAGAGAGAGAGAGGGAGGGAGAGACCGAGAGAGAGAGAGGGAGGGAGAGACCGAGAGAGAGGGAGGGTGAGACCGACAGAGAGAGAGGGAGGGAGAGACCGAGAGAGAGAGAGGGAGGGAGAGACCGAGAGGGAGAGACCGAGAGGGAGAGACCGACAGGCAGAGACCGACAGGCAGAGACCGAGAGAGAGAGAGAGGGAGGGAGAGACCGAGAGAGAGAGAGAGGGAGACACCGAGAGAGAGAGGGAGAGAGAGGGAGAGACAGAGAGAGACCGAGAGAGAGAGGGAGAGACCGAGAGAGAGAGGGAGAGAGAGGGAAAGACAGAGAGAGACCGAGAGAGAGAGAGGGACAGACCGACAGAGAGAGAGGGGGGGAGAGACCGAGAGAGAGAGAGACCGACAGAGAGAGAGGGAGGGAGAGACCGACAGAGAGAGAGGGAGGGAGAGACCGAGAGGGAGAGACCGAGAGGGAGAGACCGAGAGGGAGAGACCGAGAGGGAGAGACCGAGAGGGAGAGACCGAGAGGGAGAGACCGAGAGGGAGAGACCGAGAGAGACCGAGAGGGACCGAGAGGGAGAGACCGAGAGGGAGAGACCGAGAGAGAGAGACCGAGAGGGAGAGACCGAGAGGGAGAGACCGAGAGGGAGAGACCGAGAGGGAGAGACCGAGGGGGAGAGACCGAGGGGGAGAGACCGAGGGGGAGAGACCGAGAGAGAGAGACCGAGAGAGAGAGACCGAGAGAGAGAGACCGAGAGAGAGAGACCGAGAGAGAGAGACCGAGAGAGAGAGACCGAGAGAGAGAGACCGAGAGAGAGAGACCGAGAGAGAGAGACCGAGAGAGAGAGACCGAGAGAGAGAGACCGAGAGGGAGAGACCGAGAGGGAGAGACCGAGAGGGAGAGACCGAGAGGGAGAGACCGAGGGGGAGAGACCGAGATGGAGAGACCGAGAGGGAGAGGCCGAGAGGGAGAGGCCGAGAGGGAGAGACCGAGAGGGAGAGACCGAGAGGGAGAGACCGAGAGGGAGAGACCGAGAGAGAGAGACCGAGAGAGAGAGACCGAGAGCGGGGGACCGAGAGCGGGGGACCGAGAGAGGGGGACCGAGAGAGGGAGACCGAGAGAGGGAGACCGAGAGAGGGAGACCGAGAGAGGGAGACCGAGAGAGGGAGACCGAGAGAGGGAGACCGAGAGAGGGAGACCGAGAGAGGGAGACCGAGAGAGAGAGACCGAGAGAGAGAGACCGAGAGAGAGAGACCGAGAGAGAGAGACCGAGAGAGAGAGACCGAGAGAGAGAGACCGAGAGAGAGAGACCGAGAGAGAGAGACCGAGAGAGAGGGAGGGAGAGACCGAGAGGGAGAGACCGAAAGAGAGAGACCGAGAGAGAGAGACCGAGAGAGAGAGACCGAGAGAGAGAGACCGAGAGAGAGAGACCGAGAGAGAGAGACCGAGAGAGAGAGACCGAGAGAGAGAGACCGAGAGAGAGAGACCGAGAGAGAGAGACCGAGAGAGAGAGACCGAGAGAGAGAGACCGAGAGAGAGAGACCGAGAGAGAGAGACCGAGAGAGAGAGACCGAGAGAGAGAGACCGAGAGGGAGAGACCGAGAGGGAGAGACCGAGAGGGAGAGACCGAGAGGGAGAGACCGAGAGGGAGAGACCGAGGGGGAGAGACCGAGATGGAGAGACCGAGAGGGAGAGGCCGAGAGGGAGAGGCCGAGAGGGAGAGACCGAGAGGGAGAGACCGAGAGGGAGAGACCGAGAGGGAGAGACCGAGAGAGAGAGACCGAGAGAGAGAGACCGAGAGCGGGGGACCGAGAGCGGGGGACCGAGAGAGGGGGACCGAGAGAGGGAGACCGAGAGAGGGAGACCGAGAGAGGGAGACCGAGAGAGGGAGACCGAGAGAGGGAGACCGAGAGAGGGAGACCGAGAGAGGGAGACCGAGAGAGGGAGACCGAGAGCGGGGGACCGAGAGCGGGGGACCGAGAGAGGGGGACCGAGAGAGGGGGACCGAGAGAGGGGGACCGAGAGAGGGGGACCGAGAGAGGGGGACCGAGAGAGGGGGACCGAGAGAGGGAGACCGAGAGAGGGAGACCGAGAGAGGGAGACCGAGAGAGGGAGACCGAGAGAGGGAGACCGAGAGAGGGAGACCGAGAGAGGGAGACCGAGAGAGGGAGACCGAGAGAGGGAGACCGAGAGAGGGAGACCGAGAGAGGGAGACCGAGAGAGAGAGAAACCGTGAGAGAGAGACCGAGAGAGAGAGACCGAGAGAGAGACCGAGAGGGAGAGACCGAGAGGGAGGGACCGAGAGGGAGAGACCGAGAGGGAGAGACCGAGAGGGAGAGACCGAGAGGGAGAGACCGAGATGGAGAGACCGAGATGGAGAGACCGAGAGGGAGAGACCGAGAGGGAGAGACCGAGAGGGAGAGACCGAGAGGGGGAGACCGAGAGGGAGAGACCGAGAGGGAGAGACCGAGAGGGAGAGACCGAGATGGAGAGACCGAGATGGAGAGACCGAGAGGGAGAGACCGAGAGGGAGAGACCGAGAGGGAGAGACCGAGAGGGGGAGACCGAGAGGGAGAGACCGAGAGGGAGAGACCGAGAGGGAGAGACCGAGAGGGAGAGACCGAGAGGGAGAGACCGAGAGGGAGAGACCGAGAGGGAGAGACCGAGAGGGAGAGACCGAGAGGGAGAGACCGAGAGGGGGAGACCGAGAGGGGGAGACCGAGAGGGGGAGACCGAGAGGGAGAGACCGAGAGGGAGAGACCGAGAGGGAGAGACCGAGAGGGAGAGACCGAGAGGGAGAGACCGAGAGGGAGAGACCGAGAGGGAGGGACCGAGAGGGAGGGACCGAGTGGGAGGGACCGAGAGGGAGGGACCGAGAGGGAGGGACCGAGAGGGAGAGACCGAGAGGGGGAGACCGAGAGGGGGAGACCGAGAGGGGGAGACCGAGAGGGGGAGACCGAGAGGGAGAGACCGAGAGGGAGAGACCGAGAGGGAGAGACCGAGAGGGAGAGACCGAGAGGGAGAGACCGAGAGGGAGAGACCGAGAGGGAGAGGCCGAGAGGGTGAGACCGAGAGAGAGAGAGAGGGAGGGAGAGACCGAGAGAGAGGGAGGGAGGGAGAGACCGAGAGGGAGAGACCGAGAGGGAGAGACCGAGAGGGAGAGACCGAGAGGGAGAGACCGAGAGGGAGAGACCGAGAGGGAGAGAGGGAGGGAGAGACCGAGAGAGAGAGACCGAGAGAGAGAGACCGAGAGGGAGAGACCGAGAGGGAGAGACCGAGAGGGAGAGACCGAGAGGGAGAGGGGGAGGGAGAGACCGAGAGAGAGAGACCGAGAGGGAGAGACCGAGAGGGAGAGACCGAGAGGGAGAGAGAGGGAGGGAGAGACCGAGAGAGAGGGAGGGAGGGAGAGACCGAGAGGGAGAGACCGAGAGGGAGAGACCGAGAGCGAGAGACCGAGAGGGAGAGACCGAGAGGGAGAGACCGAGAGGGAGAGACCGAGAGGGAGAGACCGAGAGGGAGAGACCGAGAGGGAGAGACCGAGAGGGAGAGACCGAGAGGGAGAGACCGAGAGGGAGAGACCGAGAGGGAGAGACCGAGAGGGAGAGAACGAGAGGGAGAGAACGAGAGGGAGAGAACGAGAGGGAGAGAACGAGAGGGAGAGAACGAGAGGGAGAGAACGAGAGGGAGAGAACGAGAGGGAGAGAACGAGAGGGAGAGAACGAGAGGGAGAGAACGAGAGGGAGAGACCGAGAGGGAGAGAGCGAGAGGGAGAGAGCGAGAGGGAGAGACCGAGAGGGAGAGACCGAGAGGGAGAGAGGGAGGGAGAGACCGAGAGAGAGGGAGGGAGACACTGAGAGAGAGAGAGAGAGGGAGGGAGAGACCGGGAGAGAGAGAGAGGGAGGGAGAGACCGAGGGAGAGACAGAGAGGTAGAGAGAGGGAGGGCGAAACCGAGAGAGAGAGAGGGAGGGAGAGACCGAGAGAGAGAGAGAGGGAGGGAGAGACCGAGAGAGAGAGAGGGAGGGAGACACCGAGAGAGAGAGAGGGAGGGAGGGAGAGACCGGGAGAGAGAGACCGAGAGGTAGAGAGAGGGAGGGCGAGACCGAGAGAGAGAGACCGAGAGAGAGAGACCGAGACAGAGAGAGGGAGGGAGAGACCGAGAGAGACCGAGACAGAGAGAGGGAGGGAGAGACCGAGAGAGAGAGAGGGAGGGAGAGACCGAGAGAGACGGAGGGAGAGACCGAGAGAGAGGGAGGGAGAGACCGAGAGAGAGAGAGAGGGAGTGAGTGAGAGACAGAGGGAGACCGAGAGAGAGAGGGAGAGACCGAGAGAGAGAGAGGGAGGGAGAGACCGACAGAGAGAGAGGGAGGGAGAGACCGAGAGAGAGAGAGGGAGGGAGAGACCGAGAGGGAGAGACCGAGAGGGAGGGACCGAGAGGGAGGGACCGAGAGGGAGGGACCGAGAGGGAGGGACCGAGAGGGAGGGACCGAGAGGGAGGGACCGAGAGGGAGGGACCGAGAGGGAGGGACCGAGAGGGAGGGACCGAGAGGGAGGGACCGAGAGGGAGGGACCGAGAGGGAGGGACCGAGAGGGAGGGACCGAGAGGGAGGGACCGAGAGGGAGGGACCGAGAGGGAGGGACCGAGAGGGAGGGACCGAGAGGGAGGGACCGAGAGGGAGGGACCGAGAGGGAGGGACCGAGAGGGAGAGACCGAGAGGGAGAGACCGAGAGGGAGAGACCGAGAGGGAGCGACCGAGAGGGAGCGACCGAGAGGGAGGGACCGAGAGGGAGGGACCGAGAGGGAGGGACCGAGAGGGAGGGACCGAGAGGGAGGGACCGAGAGGGAGGGACCGAGAGGGAGGGACCGAGAGGGAGGGACCGAGAGGGAGGGACCGAGAGGGAGGGACCGAGAGGGAGGGACCGAGAGGGAGGGACCGAGAGGGAGGGACCGAGAGGGAGGGACCGAGAGGGAGGGTCCGAGAGGGAGGGACCGAGAGGGAGGGACCGAGAGGGAGGGACCGAGAGGGAGGGACCGAGAGGGAGGGACCGAGAGGGAGGGACCGAGAGGGAGGGACCGAGAGGGAGGGACCGAGAGGGAGGGACCGAGAGGGAGGGACCGAGAGGGAGGGACGGAGAGGGAGGGACGGAGAGGGAGGGACGGAGAGGGAGGGACGGAGAGGGAGGGACGGAGAGGGAGAGACCGAGAGGGAGAGACCGAGAGGGAGAGACCGAGAGGGAGAGACCGAGAGGGAGAGACCGAGAGGGAGAGGCCGAGAGGGAGAGGCCGAGAGGGAGAGACCGAGAGGGAGAGACCGAGAGGGAGAGAGGGAGGGAGAGACCGAGAGAGAGGGAGGGAGACACTGAGAGAGAGAGAGAGAGGGAGGGAGAGACCGGGAGAGAGAGAAAGGGAGGGAGAGACCGAGGGAGAGACGGAGAGGTAGAGAGAGGGAGGGCGAAACCGAGAGAGAGTGAGGGAGGGAGAGACCGAGAGAGAGAGAGAGGGAGGGAGAGACCGAGAGAGAGAGAGGGAGGGAGACACCGAGAGAGAGAGAGGGAGGGAGGGAGAGACCGGGAGGGAGAGACCGGGAGAGAGAGACCGAGAGGTAGAGAGAGGGAGGGCGAGACCGAGAGAGAGAGACCGAGAGAGAGAGACCGAGACAGAGAGAGGGAGGGAGAGACCGAGAGAGACCGAGACAGAGAGAGGGAGGGAGAGACCGAGAGAGAGAGAGGGAGGGAGAGACCGAGAGAGACGGAGGGAGAGACCGAGAGAGAGAGAGGGAGGGAGAGACCGAGAGAGAGAGAGAGGGAGAGAGGGAGAGACAGAGAGAGACCGAGAGAGAGAGGGAGAGACCGAGAGAGAGAGAGAGAGGGAGAGACAGACAGAGAGAGAGGGAGGGAGAGACCGAGAGAGAGAGAGGGAGGGAGAGACCGACAGAGAGAGAGGGAGAGAGAGACCGGGAGAGAGAGACCGTGAGAGAGAGAGGGAGATAGAGACCGAGAGGCAGAGACCGAGAGGCAGAGACCGAGAGGCAGAGACCGAGAGAGAGAGAGAGGGAGATAGAGACCGAGAGGCAGAGACCGAGAGGCAGAGACCGAGAGGCAGAGACCGAGAGGCAGAGACCGAGAGGCAGAGACCGAGAGGGAGAGACCGAGAGGGAGAGACCGAGAGGGAGAGACCGAGAGGGAGAGACCGAGAGGGAGAGACCGAGAGGGAGAGACCGAGAGGGAGAGACCGAGAGGGAGAGACCGAGAGGGAGAGACCGAGAGGGAGAGACCGAGAGGGAGAGACCGAGAGGGAGAGACCGAGAGGGAGAGACCGAGAGGGAGAGAGAGGGAGGGAGAGACCGAGAGAGAGAGAGAGGGAGACACCGAGAGACAGAGAGAGGGAGAGAGAGAGAGGGAGAGAGAGAGAGAGACCGAGAGAGAGAGGGAGAGACCGAGAGAGAGGGAGGGAGGGAGAGACCGAGAGGGAGAGACCGAGAGGGGGAGACCGAGAGGGGGAGACCGAGAGGGGGAGACCGAGAGGGGGAGACCGAGAGGGGGAGACCGAGAGGGGGAGACCGAGAGGGGGAGACCGAGAGGGGGAGACCGAGAGGGGGAGACCGAGAGGGGGAGACCGAGAGGGGGAGACCGAGAGGGGGAGACCGAGAGGGGGAGACCGAGAGGGGGAGACCGAGAGGGGGGGACCGAGAGGGGGGGACCGAGAGGGGGGGACCGAGAGGGGGGGACCGAGAGGGGGGGACCGAGAGGGGGGGACCGAGAGGGGGGGACCGAGAGGGGGGGACCGAGAGGGGGGGACCGAGAGGGGGGACCGAGAGGGGGGGACCGAGAGGGGGGGACCGAGAGGGGGGGACCGAGAGGGGGGGACCGAGAGGGAGGGACCGAGAGGGGGGGACCGAGAGGGAGGGACCGAGAGGGAGGGACCGAGAGGGAGGGACCGAGAGGGAGGGACCGAGAGGGAGGGACCGAGAGGGAGGGACCGAGAGGGAGGGACCGAGAGGGAGGGACCGAGAGGGAGGGACCGAGAGGGAGGGACCGAGAGGGAGGGACCGAGAGGGAGGGACCGAGAGGGAGGGACCGAGAGGGAGGGACCGAGAGGGAGGGACCGAGAGGGAGGGACCGAGAGGGAGGGACCGAGAGGGAGGGACCGAGAGGGAGGGACCGAGAGGGAGGGACCGAGAGGGAGGGACCGAGAGGGAGGGACCGAGAGGGAGGGACCGAGAGGGAGGGACCGAGAGGGAGGGACCGAGAGGGAGGGACCGAGAGGGAGGGACCGAGAGGGAGGGACCGAGAGGGAGGGACCGAGAGGGAGGGACCGAGAGGGAGGGACCGAGAGGGAGGGACCGAGAGGGAGGGACCGAGAGGGAGGGACCGAGAGGGAGGGACCGAGAGGGAGGGACCGAGAGGGAGGGACCGAGAGGGAGGGACCGAGAGGGAGGGACCGAGAGGGAGGGACCGAGAGGGAGGGACCGAGAGGGAGGGACCGAGAGGGAGGGACCGAGAGGGAGGGACCGAGAGGGAAGGACCGAGAGGGAGGGACCGAGAGGGAGGGACCGAGAGGGAGGGACCGAGAGGGAGGGACCGAGAGGGAGGGACCGAGAGAGGGAGACCGAGAGAGGGGGACCGAGAGAGGGGGACCGAGAGAGGGGGACCGAGAGAGGGAGACCGAGAGAGGAGAAACCGTGAGAGAGAGACCGAGAGAGAGAGACCGAGAGAGAGAGACCGAGAGAGAGAGACCGAGAGAGAGAGACCGAGAGAGAGACCGAGAGAGAGAGACCGAGAGAGAGAGACCGAGAGAGAGAGACCGAGAGAGAGAGACTGAGAGAGAGAGGGAGGGAGGGACCGAGAGAGAGAGGAGGGAGGGACCGAGAGAGAGAGAGGGAGGGAGAGACCGAGAGAGAGAGGAGGGAGAGAGACCGAAGAGAGAGAGAGGGAGGGAGAGACCGAGAGAGAGAGAGAGGGAGAGACTGAGAGAGAGAGAGGGAGGGTGAGACCGAGAGAGAGAGAGAGGGAGGGAGAGAACGAGGGAGAGAGCGAGGGAGGGACCGAGAGAGAGTGAGAGGGAGGGAGAGACCGAGAGAGAGAGAGGAGGGAGAGAGAGAGGGAGGGAGAGACCGAGAGAGAGAGAGAGGGAGACACCGAGAGAGAGAGAGAGAGGGAGGGAGAGACCGAGAGAGAGAGAGAGGGAGGGAGAGACCGAGAGAGAGGGAGGGAGAGACCGAGAGAGAGGGAGGAGAGAGAGACCAAGCGAGAGAGAGAGAGGGAGGGAGATACCGAGGGAGAGAGAGAGGGAGGGAGAGACTGAGAGGGAGGGAGGGAGAGACCGAGAGAGAGAGAGGGAGGGAGAGACCGAGGGAGAGACCGAGAGGGAGAGACCGAGAGGGAGAGACCGAGAGGGAGAGACCGAGAGGGAGAGACCGAGAGGGAGAGACCGAGAGGAGAGACCGAGAGGGAGAGACCGAGAGGGAGAGACCGAGCGGGAGAGACCGAGAGAGAGAGACCGAGAGAGAGAGACCGAGAGAGAGAGACCAAGAGAGAGAGACCGAGAGAGAGAGACCGAGAGAGAGAGACCGAGGAGAGAGAGACCGAGAGAGAGGAAGGGTGAGACCAAGAGAGACGGACGGAGAGACCGAAGAGAGAGAGCGGGAGGGAGAGACCGAGACAGAGAGGGAGGGAGAGACCGAGAGAGAGAGATAGGGAGGGAGAGACCGAGAGAGGGAGGGAGAGACCGAGAGAGAGAGAGAGGGAGGCAGGGACCGAGAGAGAGAGGAAGGGAGAGACCGTGAGAGAGAGAGGGAGGGAGGGACCGAGAGGGAACCGAGACCGAGGAGAGACCGAGAGAGAGACGAGGAGAGACCGAGAGGAGAGACCGAGAGAGAGAGACCGAGAGAGAGACCGAGAGAGAGAGACCGAGAGAGAGAGACCGAGAGAGAGAGACCGAGAGAGAGAGACCGAGAGAGAGAGACCGAGAGAGAGAGGACGAGAGAGAGAGAGAGAGAGAGAGGAGAGAGAGACCGAGAGAGAGAGACCGGAGAGAGAGACCGAGAGAGAGAGACCGAGAGAGAGAGACCGAGAGAGAGGACCGGAGAGAGAGACCGAGAGAGAGAGACCGAGAGAGAGAGACCGAGAGAGAGAGACCGAGAGAGAGAGACCGAGAGAGAGAGACCGAGAGAGAGAGACCGAGAGAGAGACCGAGAGAGAGAGACCGAGAGAGAGAGACCGAGAGGAGAGACGGAGGAGAGACCGAGAGGAGAGACCGAGAGAGAGACGAGGGAGGGAGAGACCGAGAGGGAGAGAGGGAGGGAGAGACCGAGAGAGAGAGGGAGGGAGAGACCGAGAGAGAGAGGGAGGGAGAGACCGAGAGAGAGAGATAGGGAGGAAGAGACCGAGAGAGAGAGAGGAAGGGAGAGACCGAGGGAGAGACCGAGAGGGAGAGACCGAGAGGGAGAGACCGAGAGGGAGAGACCGAGAGGGAGAGACCGAGCGGGAGAGACCGAGAGGGAGAGACCGAGAGGGAGAGACCGAGAGGGAGAGACCGAGAGGGAGAGACCGAGAGAGAGAGACCGAGAGAGAGAGACCGAGAGAGAGAGACCGAGAGAGGGAGACCGAGAGAGGGAGACCGAGAGAGAGAGACCGAGAGAGGGAGACCGAGAGAGGGAGACCGAGAGAGGGAGGCCGAGAGAGGGAGGCCGAGAGAGGGAGGCCGAGAGAGGGAGGCCGAGAGAGGGAGGCCGAGAGAGGGAGGCCGAGAGAGGGAGGCCGAGAGAGGGAGGCCGAGAGAGGGAGGCCGAGAGAGGGAGGCCGAGAGAGGGAGGCCGAGAGAGGGAGGCCGAGAGAGGGAGACCGAGAGAGGGAGACCGAGAGAGGGAGACCGAGAGAGGGAGACCGAGAGAGGGAGACCGAGAGAGGGAGACCGAGAGAGAGAGAGGGAGGAAGAGAGAGGGAGGAAGAGACCGAGAGAGAGAGAGAGAGGGCGGCAGACACCGAGAGAGAGAGGGGGAGGGAGAGACCGAGAGACCGAGGGGGAGAGACCGAGGGGGAGAGACCGAGGGGGAGAGACCGAGGGGGAGAGACCGAGGGGGAGAGACCGAGGGGGAGAGACCGAGGGGGAGAGACCGAGGGGGAGAGACCGAGGGGGAGAGACCGAGAGGGAGAGACCGAGAGGGAGAGACCGAGAGGGAGAGACCGAGAGGGAGAGACCGAGAGGGAGAGACCGAGAGGGAGGGAGGGAGAGGGAGGGAGGGAGAGACCGAGAGAGAGAGATCGAGAGAGAGAGACCGAGCGAGAGAGGGAGACCGAGAGAGGGAGACCGAGAGAGGGAGACCGAGAGAGGGAGACCGAGAGAGGGAGACCGAGAGAGGGAGACCGAGAGAGGGAGACCGAGAGAGGGAGACCGAGAGAGGGAGACCGAGAGAGGGAGACCGAGAGAGGGAGACCGAGAGAGGGAGACCGAGAGAGAGAGACCGAGAGAGAGAGACCGAGAGAGAGAGACCGAGAGAGAGAGAAAAACCGTGAGAGAGAGACCGAGAGAGAGAGACCGAGAGAGAGAGACCGAGAGAGAGACCGAGAGAGAGAGAGACTGAGAGAGAGAGTCCGAGAGAGAGAGAGGGAGGGAGAGACCGAGAGAGGGAGGGAGAGACCGAGAGAGAGAGAGAGGGAGGGAGAGACCGAGAGAGAGAGGGAGGGAGAGAGAGAGGGAGGGAGAGACCGAGAGAGGGAGGGAGAGACCGAGAGAGAGAGAGAGACCGAGAGAGAGAGAGAGAGGGAGGGAGAGACTGAGAGAGAGAGAGGGAGGGTGAGACCGAGAGAGAGAGAGAGGGAGGGAGAGAACGAGGGATAGACCGAGAGGGAGAGAGCGAGGGAGGGACCGAGAGAGAGAGAGGGAGGGAGAGACCGAGAGAGAGAGAGGGAGGGAGAGACCGTGAGGGAGAGAGGGAGGGAGAGACCGAGAGGGAGAGACCGAGAGGGAGAGACCGAGAGGGAGAGACCGAGAGGGAGAGACCGAGAGGGAGAGACCGAGAGGGAGAGACCGAGAGGAGAGACCGAGAGGGAGAGACCGAGAGGGAGAGACCGAGAGGGAGAGACCGAGAGGGAGAGACCGAGAGGGAGAGACCGAGAGGGAGAGACCGAGAGGGAGAGACCGAGAGGGAGAGACCGAGAGGGAGAGACCGAGAGAGAGAGAGGGAGGGAGAGACCGAGAGAGAGAGAGAGGGAGGGAGAGACCGAGAGAGAGAGGGAGGGAGAGACCGAGAGAGAGAGAGAGAGGGAGGGAGAGACCGAGAGAGAGAGAGAGGGAGGGAGGGACCGAGAGAGAGAGAGAGGGAGGGAGAGACCGAGAGAGAGAGAGAGGGGGGGAGAGACCGAGAGAGAGAGAGAGAGGGAGGGAGAGACCGAGAGAGAGAGAGGGAGGGAGAGACCGAGAGAGAGAGGGAGGGAGAGACCGAGAGAGAGAGAGAGAGAGGGAGGGAGAGACCGAGAAAGAGTGAGAGGGAGGGAGAGACCGAGAGAGAGAGAGGGAGGGAGAGACCGAGAGAGAGAGAGGGAGGGAGAGACCGAGAGGGAGAGAGGGAGGGAGAGACCGAGAGGGAGAGACCGAGAGGGAGAGACCGAGAGGGAGAGACCGAGAGAGAGAGACCGAGAGAGAGAGACCGAGAGAGAGAGACCGAGAGAGAGACCGAGAGAGAGAGACCGAGAGAGAGAGACCGAGAGAGAGAGACCGAGAGAGAGGACCGAGAGAGAGAGACCGAGAGAGAGAGACCGAGAGAGAGAGACCGAGAGAGAGACCGAGAGAGAGAGACCGAGAGAGAGAGAGGGAGGGAGAGACCGAGAGAGAGAGAGAGGGAGGGAGAGACCGAGAGAGAGAGGGAGGGAGAGACCGAGAGAGAGAGAGAGAGAGAGGGAGGGAGAGACCGAGAGAGGGAGGGAGAGACCGAGAGAGAGAGAGAGGGAGGGAGAGACCGAGAGAGAGAGAGAGAGAGAGGGAGGGAGAGACCGAGAGAGAGGGAGGGAGAGACCGAGAGAGAGAGAGGGAGAGAGAGACCGAGAGAGAAAGACCGAGAGAGAGAGTGGGAGGGAGAGACCGAGAGAGAGAGACCGAGAGAGAGAGACCGAGAGAGAGAGACCGAGAGAGAGAGACCGAGAGGGAGAGACCGAGAGGGAGAGACCGAGAGGGAGAGACCGAGAGGGAGAGACCGAGAGGGAGAGACCGAGAGGGAGAGACCGAGAGGGAGAGACCGAGAGGGAGAGACCGAGAGGGAGAGACCGAGAGGGAGAGACCGAGAGGGAGAGACCGAGAGGGAGAGACCGAGAGGGAGAGACCGAGAGGGAGAGACCGAGAGGGAGAGACCGAGAGGAAGAGACCGAGAGGGAGAGCCCGAGAGGGAGAGACCGAGAGGGAGAGACCGAGAGGGAGAGAACGAGAGGGAGAGACCGAGAGGGAGAGACCGAGAGGGAGAGACCGAGAGGGAGAGACCGAGAGGGAGAGACCGAGAGGGAGAGACCGAGAGAGAGAGACCGAGAGAGAGAGACCGAGAGAGAGAGAGGGAGGGAGAGACCGAGAGAGAGAGACCGAGAGGGAGAGACCGAGAGGGAGAGACCGAGAGAGAGAGACCGAGAGAGAGAGACCGAGAGAGAGAGAGGGAGGGAGAGACCGAGAGAGAGAGAGAGGGAGGGAGAGACCGAGAGAGAGAGGGAGGGAGAGACCGAGAGAGAGAGACCGAGAGGGAGAGACCGAGAGGGAGAGACCGAGAGAGAGAGACCGAGAGAGAGAGACCGAGAGAGAGAGAGACCGAGAGAGAGAGAGGGAGGGAGAGACCGAGAGAGAGAGAGAGGGAGGGAGAGACCGAGAGAGAGAGGGAGGGAGAGACCGAGAGAGAGAGAGAGAGACCGAGAGAGAGAGAGAGAGGGAGGGAGAGACCGAGAGAGAGAGAGAGGGAGGGAGAGACCGAGAGAGAGGGAGAGGGAGGGAGAGACCGAGAGAGAGAGGGAGGGAGAGACCGAGAGAGAGAGAGAGAGGGAGGGAGAGACCGAGAGAGAGAGAGAGGGAGGGAGAGACCGAGAGAGAGAGGGAGGGAGAGACCGAGAGAGAGAGAGAGAGAGGGAGAGACCGAGAAAGAGTGAGAGGGAGGGAGAGACCGAGAGGGAGAGAGGGAGGGAGAGGCCGAGAGGGAGAGGCCGAGAGGGAGAGACCGAGAGGGAGAGACCGAGAGGGAGAGACCGAGAGGGAGAGACCGAGAGGGAGAGACCGAGAGGGAGAGACCGAGAGGGAGAGACCGAGAGAGAGAGACCGAGAGAGAGAGACCGAGAGAGAGAGACCAAGAGAGAGAGACCGAGAGAGAGAGAGGGAGGGAGAGACCGAGAGAGAGAGAGAGAGGGAGGGAGAGACCGAGAGAGAGAGGGAGGGAGAGACCGAGAGAGAGAGAGAGAGAGGGAGGGAGAGACCGAGAGAGAGAGAGAGAGGGAGGGAGAGACCGAGAGAGGGAGGGAGAGACCGAGAGAGAGAGTGAGGGAGAGACCGAGAGAGAGAGAGAGAGAGAGGGAGGTAGAGACCGAGAGAGAGAGAGAGAGGGAGGGAGAGACCGAGAGAGAGAGAGAGAGAGAGAGAGGGAGGGAGAGACCGAGAGAGAGGGAGGGAGAGACCGAGAGAGAGAGAGGGAGGGAGAGACCGAGAGAGAGAGAGAGAGAGATGGAGGGAGAGACCGAGAGAGAGAGGGAGGGAGAGACCGAGAGAGAGAGAGAGGGAGGGAGAGACCGAGAGAGAGAGAGAGGGAGGGAGAGACCGAGAGAGAGAGGGAGGGAGAGACCGAGAGAGAGAGAGAGGGAGGGAGAGACCGAGAGAGAGAGAGAGGGAGGGAGAGACCGAGAGAAAGAGGGAGGGAGAGACCGAGAGAGAGAGGGAGGGAGAGACCGAGAGAGAGAGAGGGAGGGAGAGACCGAGAGAGAGAGAGAGGGAGGGAGAGACCGAGAGAGAGAGAGGGAGGGAGAGACCGAGAGAGAGAGTGGGAGGGAGAGACCGAGGGAGAGACCAAGAGGGAGAGACTGAGAGGGAGAGACACACAGAGAGAGAGACACACAGAGAGAGAGACACACAGAGAGAGAGACACACAGAGAGAGAGACACACAGAGAGAGAGACACACAGAGAGAGAGACACACAGAGAGAGACACACAGAGAGAGACACACAGAGAGAGACACACAGAGAGAGACACACAGAGAGAGAGACACAGAGAGAGAGAGACACAGAGAGAGACAGACACACAGAGAGACACAGAGAGAGAATCACAGAGAGAGACACAGAGAGAGACACAGAGAGGCACAGAGAGTGACACAGAGAGAGAGAGACACAGAGAGAGAGAGACAGAGAGAGAGAGAGACACAGAGAGACAGAGAACAGAGAGACACAGAGAGACAGAGAACAGAGAGAGAGACACACACAGAGAGACACACACAGAGAGACACACACAGAGAGACACACAGAGACACACAGAGAGAGAGACACACAGAGAGACAGAGAGAGAGAATCACAGAGAGACACACAGAGAGAGACACACAGAGAGAGACACACAGAGAGAGACACACAGAGAGAGAGACACAGAGAGAGAGACACACAGAGAGAGACACAGAGAGAGACACAGAGAGAGACACAGAGAGAGAGACACAGAGAGAGAGACACAGAGAGAGAGACACAGAGACAGAGACACAGAGACAGAGACACACAGAGAGACACACAGAGAGAGAGACACAGAATCACAGAGACACAGAGAGAGAGACACAGAGAGAGACACAGAGAGAGACACAGAGAGAGAGACACAGAGAGAGAGAGAGACACAGAGAGAGAGACACAGTGAGAGAGAGAGACACAGAGAGACACAGAGAGAGAGACACAGAGAGAGAGACACAGAGAGAGAGACACAGAGAGAGAGAGACAGAGAGAGAGAGACACACAGAGAGAGAGACACACAGAGAGAGACACACAGAGAGAGAGAGACACACAGAGAGAGAGAGACACACAGAGAGAGAGAGACACACAGAGAGAGAGAGACACACAGAGAGACACAGAGAGACAGAGAGAATCACGGAGAGAGAGAGACACAGAGAGACAGAGAGAGAGAGAGACACAGAGAGAGAGAGAGACACAGAGAGAGAGAGACACACAGAGAGAGAGAGAGACACACAGAGAGAGAGAGACAGAGACACAGAGAGAGAGAGACACAGAGAGAGAGAGACACAGAGAGAGAGAGACACAGAGAGAGAGAGACACAGAGAGAGAGAGACACAGAGAGAGACACAGAGAGAGACACAGAGACAGTGCGCGCCTCTCCCTCCTGAGGGACGAGAGAGTAGGGGGGGGGAGGCTCGCTCTCTCTCTCTCCGCCTCAGCGTCACAAGTCGGCTTACATTAACACTGCAATGTAGTTACTATGAAAATCCCCTAGTCGCCACACTCCAGCGCCTGTTCGGGTTACACTGAGGGAGAATTTAGCACGGCCAATCCACCCGAACCAGCACGTCTTTCAGACTGTGGGAGGAAACCGGAGCACCCGAAGGAAACCCACGCAGACACGGGGAGAATGTGCAGACTCCGCACAGACAGTGACCCAAGCCGGGAATCGAACCCGGGTCCCCGGCGCTGTGAGGCAGCAGCGCTAACCCACTGTGCCACCGTGTAAGAGGGGAAAGAGAGTGCCTTTTTCACCAATTCAGGGGAAAGTGAAAAGACAGAGGGGGGGACACAACACCCCAGCCCACCCACCCCCCATCCCCCAACTTGGAGATGCAGCATTGCAGAAAGAGAATACCCCCGCTCGCTGTCAATATTCTGCTGCTGGGAGTCTGCTGTGGGTAAACTGGGCACCAGAGAATGGTGGAGTTAGTGAAAAGAGTGAGGAGTGCCCGAAAACCACACAGCAGCCTCACGGTGGCACAGTGGTTAGCACTGCTGCCTCACACACCAGGGACCCGGGTTCCACTCCCGCCCTCGAGTCACTGTCTGTGCGGAGTCTGCACATTCTCCCCGTGTCTGCGTGGGTTTCCTCCGGGTGCTCCAGTTTCCTCCCACAGTCCGAAAGACATGCGGGTTAGGTGGATTGGCCGTGCTAAATTGCCCCTTAGCGTCCAAAGATGTGCAGGTTAGGTGAATTGGCCATGCTAAATTGCCCTTTAGTATCCAAAGATGTGCAGGTTAGGGGGATTGGCCATGCTAAATTGCCCCTTCGTGTCCAAAGATAGAACATAGAACAGTACAGCACAGAACAGGCCCTTCGGCCCACGATGTTGTGCCGAGCTTTATCTGAAACCAAGATCAAGCTATCCCACTCCCTATCATCCTGCTCCATGTGCCTATCCAATAAGCGCTTAAATGTTCCTAAAGTGTCTGACTCCACTATCACTGCAGGCAGTCCATTCCACACCCCAACCACTCTCTGCGTAAAGAACCTACCTCTGATATCCTTCCTGTATCTCCCACCACGAACCCTATAGTTATGCCCCCTTGTAATAGCTCCATCCACCCTTTGAACGTTCACTCTATCTATCCCCTTCATCATTTTATAAACCTCTATGAAGTCTCCCCTCAGCCTCCTCCGCTCCAGAGAGAACAGCCCTAGCTCCCTCAACCTTTCCTCATAAGACCTACCCTCCAAACCAGGCAGCATCCTGGTAAATCTCCTCTGCACTCTTTCCAGCGCTTCCACATCCTTCTTATAGTGAGGTGACCAGAACTGCACACAATATTCCAAATGTGGTCTCACCAAGGTCCTGTCCAGTTGCAGCATAACCCCACGGCTCTTAAACTCCAACCCCCTGTTAATAAAAGCTAACACACTATAGGCCTTCTTCACAGCTCTATCCACTTGAGTGGCAACCTTCAGAGATCTGTGGATATGGACCCCAAGATCTCTCTGTTCCTCCACAATCTTCAGAACCCTACCTTTGACCCTGTAATCCACATTTAAATTAGTCCTACCAAAATGAATCACCTCACATTTATCAGGGTTAAACTGATGTGCAGGTTAGGTGGATTGGCCATGCTAAATTGCCCCTTAGTGTCCAAAGATGTGTAGGTTAGGTGGATTGGCCATGCTAAATTGCCCCTTAGTGTCCAAAGATGTGTGGGTTAGGTGGATTAGCCATGCTAAATTGCCCCTTAGTGTCCACAGATGTGTAGGTTAGGTGGATTGGCCGTGCTAAATTGCCCCTTAGTGTCCAAAGATGTGCGGGTTAGGTGGATTGGCCGTGCTAAATTGCCCCTTAGTGTCCAAAGATGTGCAGGTTAGGTGGATTGGCCGTGCTAAATTGCCCCCTAGTGTCCAAAGATGTGCGGGTTAGGCGGATTGGCCATGCTAAATTGCCCCTTAGTGTCACGGGGACTAGCTCGGGTAAATGCCCGTGGTTATGGGGATAGGGCCTGAGTGGGATTGTGATCGGTGCAGAGTCGATGGGCCGAACGGTCTCTTTCTGCACTGTAGGAGTCTATGATTCTTCTATGAAAAGTCAGCATGTAGCCCTCGTGGGGAGTAGGGAAAGACCACCCCCCCCCCTCCCCCCCACATTCTCCTCAGCTTTACAAAATGGAGGGTGAGCGGCACATAGATTCATAAGTTTGCTTTATTTCATACTCTGAAGAGTGGAGGTCAGTTCCCACGCGCCGTGCTGCATTCACTCCTCCGTGGTGATGGAGATCCTCAGGATGTGGGGCTTTGGTTTAAAACAAAACACACAAGACAGACAAAGTCTTACTCTTTAGAAAGTATGTTGGGCGGGGAGGGGAGGGGGCCAGACGGTCACCTCGGCTCCTCCAGAGATTAATCCCTCCTTCCTGGCATCTACACTGCCGTTCCCTCCCGTTACCCCACCTCCTGGACCTGGGCATTCCCACACTCATCGCTACCCGTTACCCCAAAAGGCCCGGTCCCTCCAGCCGTGGCCCGACTGCCTCTCGGTGAGGACCTCCGTCTCCTTACCCTCTATCTCGGGAGCCGCCATGGTTTCCAACTGGGTCGCCACCCTCTATCTCTCTCTTTCTCTCGCCGGTGTGTCTGTAATGAGGGGCGGCTCAGAGCGGAGTGGGGGAGGAGTGGGGGGGACTCCGTCTGCAGTCACCAGCTGCCTGGCGAAGTACCACGGGGCAGGCCGGCCACCCGGCAGGAACACGAGAAACAGGAGCAGGGAGGGGTGGAGACCATTCGGCCCATCTGGCCTGCTCCACCATTCAACACAACCGTAGGCCGATCTGCAGCTTCAAATCCATTATCCTGCCTGCTCGCCCACTCTCCCCGCACCCCCCCCCCCCTGCCCCCGAGAGCCGGAAACCCTGTCTATCCCCCGGGCCGTAAATATACTCAACGCTGGAACATCCACCACTGCTCTGGGGGAGAGAATCCCAAAGATTCACAAACCCCTTCGAGTGAAGCGATTTCTCCCCATCTCAGTCCTAAACAATCGCCACCCCCCCCTTTACCCTGAGACTGTGTCCCCTTACCCTGAGACTCTGCCCCCCTTTACCCTGACACTGTACCCCCCCCTTTACCCTGAGACTGTGCCCCCCTTTACCCTGAGACTGTGCCCCTCTTTACCCTGAGACTGTGCCCCCCCTTTACCCTGAGACTGTGCCCCCCTTACCCTGAGACTGTGCCCCCCCTTTACCCTGAGACTGTGCCCCCCCTTTACCCTGAGACTGTGCCCCCCTTTACCCTGAGACTGTGCCCCCCTTACCCTGAGACTGTGCCCCCCCTTTACCCTGAGACTGTGCCCCCCCTTTACCCTGAGACTGTGCCCCCCTTACCCTGAGACTGTGCCCCCCTTTACCCTGAGACTGTGCCCCCCTTTACCCTGAGACTCTGCCCCCCTTTACCCTGACACTGTACCCCCCTTACCCTGAGACTGTACTCCCCTTACCCTGAGACTGTGCCCCCCTTTACCCTGAGACTGTCCCCCCCCTTACCCTGAGACTGTGCCACCCTTACCCTGAGACTGTGCCCCCCTTACCCTGAGACTGTGCCCCCCTTACCCGGAGACTGTGCCCCCCTTACCCTGAGACTGTGCCCCCCTTACCCTGAGACTGTGCCCCCCTTACCCGGAGACTGTGCCCCCCCTTACCCTGAGACTGTGCCCCCCTTACCCTGACACTGTACCCCCCTTACCCTGAGACTGTCCCCCCCCTTACCCTGAGACTGTGCCCCCCTTTACCCTGAGACTGTCCCCCCCCTTACCCTGAGACTGTGCCCCCCCTTACCCTGAGACTGTGCCCCCCTTACCCGGAGACTGTGCCCCCCTCTTATCCTGAAACTGTGCCATCCCCTTACCCTGAGATTGTACCCCCCTTACCCTGAGACCGTGCCCCCCCACTTTACCCTGAGACTGTGCCCCCCCCCCCTTGCCCCCCCAGCCCCCCCCAGTGTTTTAGATTCCCCTGACAGCGGGGACAATCTCTCAGCATCCACCCCTTCAGAATCTTGCACGTCTCAATGAGATCGCCTCTCCTTCTCTGAGACTCCCAAGGACACAAGTCCAATTTCCTTAGTCTACCATCACGGGACTCAACCTCTCATCTGTGTGAGTCCCGAACATATCTCAGACATTGCGCCCCAAGCCGTGAAGTTTTACCTCTGCCTCATGGAATCCCACAACACTCCCCTTCAGAATGGTCCCGTCCATCTTGCGATTACCCATGACTCCTGTTTAAACAAACCAAGACAATTGACAGGTTCCTTGATGCTGACTTTAACCAGTGGGTCAGAAGCATAGATTCGCAGAGTGCCAGAAGAGGCCCTTCGGCCCATCGAGTCTGCGCCGACACGGGAGAAACACCTGACCTCCCACCTGGCCAAGCGGTCAACACTGCTGCCTCACAGCGCCAGGGACCCGGGTTCGATTCCCGGCTTGGGTCATTGTCTGTGTGGAGTCTGCACGTTCTCCCAGTGCCTGCGTGGGTTTTGCTCCAGTTTCCTCCCACAGTCCAAAGATGTGCAGGTTCGGGGGATTGGCCGTGCTAAATTGCCCCTTAGTGTCCAAAGATGTGCAGATTAGGTGGATTGGCCATGCTAAATTGCCCCTTAGTGTCCAAAGATTGGCCAGTTAGGTGGACTGACCATTGCTAAATTGCCCCTTAGTGTCCAAAAATGTGCAGATTAGATGGATTGGCCATGCTAAATTGCCCCTTAGTGTCCAAAGATGTGCAGGTTGGGTGGATTGGCCATGCTAAATTGCCCCTTAGTGTCCAAAGATGTGCAGGTTGGGTGGATTGGCCATGCTAAATTGCCCCTTAGTGACAGGGGGATTAGCGGGGTAAATACATGGGGTTATGGGAATAGGGCCTGGGTGGGATTGTGGTTGGTACAGACTCAATGGGCTGAATGGCCTCCTTCTGCACTGCAGGGATTCTATGATCCTATAATCCCATTTGCCAGCATTTAGCCCATAGCCCTTAAAGTTATTTATTTACCAGTGTCACAAGTCGGCTTACATTAACACTGCAATGAAGTTGCTGTGAAAATCCCCTAGTCGCCACACTCTGGTGCCTGTTCGGGTTACACCGAGGGAGAATTTAGCACGGACAATGCCCCCTGCCTGGAGTAAAAAGGCTGCTGTTCCTAAGAAGAGCCAGGAGGGGACATGAGAAGTCTTTGGCAGGTAGGATCAAGGAAAACCCTAAAGCTTTCTATAGGTATGTCAGGAGTAAAAGAATGACTAGAGTAAGATTAGGGCCAGTCAAGGACAGTAGTGGGAAGTTGTGCGTGGAGTCCGAAGAGATAGGAGAGGCACTAAATTAATATTTTTCGTCAGTATTCACACAGGAAAAAGGCAATGTTGTCGAAGAGAATACTGAGATACAGGCTATTGGACTAGACGGGATTGAGGTTCATAAGGAGGAGGTGTTAGCAATTCTGGAAAGTGTGAAAATAGATAAGTCCCCTGGGCCGGATGGGATTTATCCTAGGATTCTCTGGGAAGCTAGGGAGGAGACTGCAGAGCCTTTGGCTTTGATCTTTATTGTCGTCATTGTCCACAGGAATAGTGCCAGAAGACTGGAGGATAACAAATGTTGTCCCCTTGTTCCAGAAGGGGAGTAGAGACAACCCTGGTAATTATAGACCAGTGAGCCTTACTTCTGTTGTGGGCAAAGTATTGGAAAGGGTTATAAGAGATAGGATTTATAATCATCTAGAAAGGAATAATTTGATTAGGGATAGTCAACACGGTTTTGTGAAAGGTAGGTCGTGCCTCACAAACCTTATTGAGTTCTTTGAGAAGGTGACCAAAGAGGTGGATGAGGGTAAAGCAGTTGATGTGGTGTATATGGATTTCAGTAAAGCGTTTAATAAGGTTCCCCACGGTAGGCTAGTGCAGAAAATACGGAGGCATGGGATTGAGGGTGATTTAGTGGTTTGGATCAGGAATTGGCTAGCTGTAAGAAAACAGAGGGTGGTGGTTGATGGGAAATATTCATCCTGGAGTTCAGTTACTAGTGGTGTACCGCAAGGATCTGTTTTGGGGCCACTGCTGTTTGTCATTTTTATAAATGACCTGGATGAGGGCGTAGAAGGCTGGGTTAGTAAATTTGCGGATGACACGAAAGTCGGTGGAGTTGTGGACAGTACAGAAGGATGTTGCAGGTTACAGAGGGACATAGATAAGCTGCAGAGCTGGGCTGAGAGGTGGCAAATGGAGTTTAATGAGGAAAAGTGTCAGGTGATTCACTTTGGAAGGAGTAACAAGAATACAGAGTACTGGGCTAATGGTAAGATACTTGGTAGTGTGGATGAGCAGAGAGATCTCGGTGTCCATGTGCATAGATCCCTGAAAGTTGGCACCCAGGTTGATAGGGTTGTTAAGAAGGCGTACAGTGTGTTAGCTTTTATTGGTAGAGGGATTGAGTTTCGGAGCCATGATGTCATGTTGCAGCTGTACAAAACTCTGGTGCGGCCGCACTTGGAGTATTGCGTACAGTTCTGGTCGCCGCATTATAGGAAGGACGTGGAAGCATTGGAAAGGGTGCAGAGGAGATTTACCAGGATGCTGGGGCCTCAACTGTTTACCATATACATAGACGATCTGGAGGACGGGACCAAGTGTAGGGTAACAAAGTTTGCAGATGACACAAAGATGAGTGGGAAAGCGAATTGCGTGGAGGATGCGGAAAGTCTGCAGAGAGATTTGGATAGGCTAAGTGAGTGGGCGAGGATCTGGCAGATGGAGCATAACGTTGACAAGTGTGAGGTTATCCACTTTGGAAGGAATAATAGTAAAATGGACTATTATTTAAATGGTGAAAAATTACAACATACTACTGTGCAGAGGGACCTGGGGGTCCTTGTGCATGAATCGCAAAAACTCAGTCTGCAGGTGCAGCAGGTGATCAAGAAGGCAAATGGAATGTTGGCCTTTATCACGAAGGGGATGGAGTATAAAAGCAGGGAGGTCTTGCTGCAACTGTACAAGGCACTGGTGAGGCCGCAACTGGAGTACTGTGTGCAGTTTTGGTCTCCTTATTTGCGGAAGGATATATTGGCCTTGGAGGGAGTACAGAGAAGGTTCACCAGGTTGATACTGGAGATGAGGGGGTTGGCTTATGAGGAGAGATTGAGTAGATTGGGCCTGTACTCGGAGTTTAGAAGGCTGAGGGGAGATCTTATAAAGACATATAAGATAATGAAGGGGCTGGATAGGGTAGAGGCAGAGAGATTCTTTCCACTTAGAAAGGAAACTAGAACTAGAGGACACAGCCTCAAAATAAGGGGGAGTCAGTTTGGAACAGAGTTGAGGAAGAACTTCTTCTCCCAGAGGGTAGTGAATCTCTGGAATTCTCTGCCTATTGAAGCAGTGGAGGCTACCTCGTTAAATATGTTTAAGTCACAGGTAGATAGATTTCTGATCAATAAGGGAATTAAGGGTTATGGGGAGCGGGCGGGTAAGTGGAACTAAACCACTATCAGATCAGCCATGATCTTATTGAATGGCGGGGCAGGCTCGAGGGGCTAGATGCCCACTCCTGCTCCTATTTCTTATGTTCTTATGTTGCCTGGTATGGTGGGAAGGTCTTATGAGGAAAGGCTGAGTGACTTGAGGCTGTTTTCGTTAGAGAGAAGAAGGTTAAGAGGCGACTTAATAGAGGCATACAAGATGATCAGAGGATTAGATAGAGTGGATAGTGAGAGCCTTTTTCCTTGGATGGTGATGGCTAGCACGAGGGGACATAGCTTTAAATTGAGGGGTGATAGGTATAGGACAGATGTTAGAGGTAGGTTCTTTACTCAGAGAGTAGTAAGGTCGTGGAATGCCCTGCCTGCAACAGGAGTGAACTCATCAACATTAAGGGCATTTAAAGGCTCATTGGATAAACATATGGATGATATTGGAATAGTGTAGGTTAGAGGGGCTTTAGATTGGTTTCACAGGTCGGCGCAACATCGAGGGCCGAAGGGCCTGTACTGCGCTGTAATGTTCTATGTTTTATGTTCTAACCAGCACGTCTTTTGGAGTGTGGGAGGAAACCGGAGGAAACCCACGCAGACACGGGGAGAACGTGCAGACTCCGCACAACGTGACCCAAGCCGGGAATCGAACCCGGGTCCCTGGCGCTGTGAGGCAGCAGTGCTAACCCACTGTGCCACCTCCTTTCCCTTCTGTCTGCCCTTCCTAATGAATCCCCCTGGATGTTCAGTTCCCATCCTTGGTCACCCTGCAGCCATGTCTCTGTAATTGCAACTATAAATCATTCCTCAGGGAATCTAGAACTAGGGGGTCACGGTTTATGAATAAGGGGCGGCCCATTTAAGACGGAGACAGGGAGAAATGTTCTCTCAGAGGGTGCGGAGTGCCTGGAACTCTCTCCCTCAGAAGGCGGTGGGAGCAGAGATTCTTTGAATATTTTCAAGGCCACGACAGATAGAAACATAGAAACCCTACAGTGCAGAAGGAGGCCATTCGGCCCATCGAGTCTGCACCGACCACAATCCCACCCAGCCCCTACCCCCACATATTTACCCGCTAATCCCTCTAACCTACGCATCTCAGAATTCTAAGGGGCAATTTTTAACCTGGCCAATCGACCTAACCTGCACATCTTTGGATTGTTGATTAACGAGGGGGGTGAAAGGTTATCGGGGTGGGGTCAGCGGGAACGTGGGATAGAGGTTACAGTCAAATCAGCCGCGATCCTATTGAATGGTGGAGCAAGGCTCGAGGGGCCGACTCCTGCTCCTAACTCCTATGTTCGGTTGGCGAGTGCTTGAATGATGGGATGGGTGATTGTGTGTCTGGCTCGGGGAGTGTGCAGAGGGACCTGGGTGTCCTTGTGCACCAGTCGCTGAAGGTAAGCATGCAGGTGCAGCAGGCGGTAAAGAAGGCAAATGGTATGTTAGCCTTCATTGCGAGAGGTTTCGAGTACAGGAGCAGGGATGTGTTGTTGCAATTATACAGGGCCTTGGTGAGGCCACAGCTAGAGTATTGTGTGCAGTTTTGGTCTCCTTTTCTGGGGAAGGATGTTCTTGCTCTCGAGGGAGTGCAGCGAAGGTTTACCAGGCTGATTCCGGGGATGGTGGGACTGATGCATGAGGAGAGATTGACCAGGTTAGGATTGTTTTCGCTGGAGTTCGGACGAATGAGGGGGGGAATCTCATAGAGATATAAAATTCTAACAGGACTAGACAGGGTCGATGCAGGGAGGATGTTCCCGATGGTGGGGGGAGTCCAGAACCAGGGGTCACAGTCTGAGGATTCGGGGTGGACCATTTAGGACGGAGGTGAGGAGACATTTCTTCACTCGGTGAGCCTGTGGAATTCATTCCCACAGGAAGTAGTTGATGCCAAAACATTGAATGTATTCAAGAGGCGGCTGGATATAGCACTTGGGGCGAACGGGGTCAAAGGTTATGGGGAGAAAGTAGGATTAGGCTATTGAGTTGGCTGATCAGCCATGATGGTGATGGATGGCGGAGCAGGCTCGAAGGGCCGAATGGCCTCCTCCTGCTCCTATCTTCTATGTTTCTATGTGCCCAAACGTAAGTCTGTTTCTTCAACCAAAAGAAAGACATCCAGCATGCTTGCCTTCATCGGCCGGGGCACTGAGTACAAGAGTTGGGAAATCATGTTGCAGCTACATAAAACCGTGGTTAGGCCGCATTTGGAGTATTGCGTGCAGTTCTGGTCACCAGACGACCAGAAGGACGTGGGAGCTTTGGAGAGAGCGCAAAGAAGGTTCACCAGGATGTTGCTTGGTCTCGAGGGTGTCGGCTATGAGGAGAGGTTGAATAAACTAGGATTGTTTTCACTGGAAAGACGGAGGCTGAGGGGAGACCTGATAGAGGTCTACAAAATGATGAGGGGCAGAGACAGGGTGGATAGTCAGAGACTTCCCCCCCCCCCCCCCCCCCCAAGGTGAAAGTGTGAATTACAAGGGGGCACAGGTTCAAAGAGAGGGGGGAGGTTTTTCACGCAGAGTGGTGGGTGCCTGGAACGCGCTCCCAGAGGTGGTGGAAGCAGGAACATTCGCAACGTTCAGTAAGTTTATTTATTAGTGTCACAAATCAGGCTGACATTAACACTGCAATGAAGTCACTGTGAAAATCCCCCTCGTCGCCACACTCCGGCGCCTGTTCGGGTTACACCGAGGGAGAATTTCGCACGGCCGATGCACCCTAACCCGCACGTCTTTCGGACTGTGGGAGGAAACCGGAGCACCCGGAGGAAACCCACGCAGACACGGGGGAGAACTCCGCACAGACAGTTACCCGAGCCGGGAATCGAACCCGGGTCCCCTGGCGCCGTGAGGCAGCAGCGCTAACCCACTGTGCCGCCGTTCACATTTATTAGTGTCACAATGGGTCATCTACTGATGACCCATTACTGTTCATGTCTTGATAGACACAGGAACGGGAGGCGAACAGAGGGAGAGAAACCACAAATGGGCAATAAATAATGGATCTAAATAAGGATTAGGAACCAGCGCAGGCTTGGTGAGCCGAAGGGCCTGTTCCTGTGCTGTATTGTTGTTTGAGAGGTGGTGGAGGGAGAGGGGTGGAATGTAGAGCTTCCTTGAAGGTTTGGAACAGACAACAAAGAGGACGAACAGACTTACCCTGCAGCAGGACGAAGGGCTGAACTAGAGGGGGAACGGCCCAGAACTCGTCCTTGTCCAGAGATTTCACCGACCCTGCAGGAACGCAGGCTGTGCTCCCCGAGTCCACGTAAAACAGGATGACCCGGCTCGCCACCACATCCACTATCCAGCACCTTGAGAGAAAAGGGAAGCAGGCACGTTTAGGGTTTAACCCTCACATTAGATCGCAGTAGGGGAGATGGTGAGCAAGCGGAGTGATGTGTTGCTGTGATAATTCTCAAACATTGGCTGGGAGAGGGTGTCCAGTGGGAGCCTCCTGCTTGCTCCCCTATTCTGGGCAGCACAGTGGGTTAGCACTGCTGTCTCACCACACCAGGGACCCGGGTTCGATTACCGGCTCGGGTCACTGTCTGTGTGGAGTCTGCACATTCTCCCCGGATCTGCATGGGTTTCCTCCGGGTGCTCCGGTTTCCACCCACAGTCCGAAAGATGTGCAGGTTAGGTGGATTGGCCATGCTAAATTGCCCCTTAGTGTCCAAAGATGTGCAGGTTAGGTGGATTGGCCGTGCTAAATTGCCCCTTAGTGTACAAAGATGTGTAGGTGAGGTGGATTGGCCGTGCTAAATTGCCCCTTAGTGTACAAAGATGTGTAGGTGAGGTGGATTGGCCGTGCTAAATTGCCCCATACACTCGCACATTGTTTCCATCAAGGAATCATCTAAAGCCCTCTCAAGGGGTGGCACGGCGGCACAGTGGGTTAGCACTGTTGCTTCTTAGCACCAGGGACCCGGGTTCGATTCCCGGCTTGGGTCACTGTCTGTGCGGAGTCTGCACGTTCTCCCCGTGTCTGCGTGGGTTTCCTCCGGGTGCTCCGGTTTCCTCCCACACTCCGAAAGACGTGCTGGTTAGGGTGCATTGGCCGTGCTAAATTCTCCCTCAGTGTCCCCGAACAGGTGCCGGAGTGTGGCGACTGGGGGATTTTCACAGTAACGTCATTGCAGTGTTAATGTCAGCCTTACTTGTGACACTAATAAATAAACTTTAAACTCCCCCACACCCAGCTCGGATAACCGTCTTGGAACATTGAAGGTGCTGTATTAAAGTTTATTATTTAGTAAGGCTTACATTAACACTGCAAAGAAGTTACTGTGAAATTCCCCTCGTCGCCACACTCCGACGCCTGTTCGGGTCAATGCACCCTAACCCAGCACGTCTTTCAGACATTGGGAGGAAACCGGAGCACCCGGAGGAAACCCATGCAGACACGGGGAGAACGTGCAGACTCCGCACAGACAGTGACCCGTAATCTAAAGTGATAACCACTTTCATCCTACATCTCACAGTAACTTGCGATCATACAAGGGCGGCACGGTGGCACAGTGGGTTAGCACTGCTGCCTCACAGCGCCAGGGAGCCGGGTTCGATTCCCGGCTCGGGTCACTGTCTGTGTGGAGTCTGCACGTTCTCCCCCGTGTCTCCATGGGTTTCCTCCGGGTGCTCCGGTTTCCACCCACAGTCTGAAAGACGTGCTGGTTAGGGTGCATTGGCCATGCTAAATTCTCCCTCCGTGTACCCGAACAGGCGCCGGAGTGTGGCGACTCGGGGAATTTCACAGTAACTTCATTGCAGTGTTAATGTAAGCCTTACTTGTGACACTAATAAATAAATTTTACTACAGCACCTTCAATGTTCCAAGACAGTTTTCCGAAGTCAGGCCAGAACAAACACTGAGCAAGGAGCGATTCACAGAATCATAGAATCCCTACAGTGCAGAGGAGGCCATTCAGCCCATCAAGTCTGTACTGACTCTCTGACAGAGTAACTTACTCAGGGCCTCTCCCCCCGCCTCGCCCTATCTCCATAACCCCACACATTTCCCAAAGCTAAACCATCTAACCTACACACCTTGGGACACAAATGGGCAATTTGGCACAGCCAATCCCCCTAATCTTGATTACAGACTGACTTGAATACTGCGAGGCCTGGATAGAGTGGGCATGGGGAAGGTGTCGCCATTAGTGGGAGAGACTGGGATCCGAGGGGCACAGCCTCAGAGTAAAGGGGATGACCCTTTAGAACCGAGATGAGGAAGAATTTCTTCAGCCAGAGGGTGGTGAATCTGTGGGAACTTATTGCAAGAAGTCTCACAACACCAGGTTAAAGTCCAACAGATTTATTTGGTAGCAAATACCATAAGCTTTCGGAGCACTGCTCCTTCGTCAGATCTGACGAAGGAGCAGTGCTCCGAAAGCTTATGGTATTTGCTACCAAATAAATCTGTTGGGCTTTAACCTGGTGTTGTGAGACTTCTTACTGTGTTTACCCCAGTCCAACGCCGGCATCTCCACATAGAACATAGAACAGTACAGCACAGAACAGGCCCTTCGGCCCACGATGTTGTGCCGAGCTTTATCTGAAACCAGGATCAAGCTATCCCACTCCCTATCATCCTGGTGTGCTCCATGTGCCTATCCAATAACCGCTTAAATGTTCCTAAAGTGTCTGACTCCACTATCACTGCAGGCAGTCCATTCCACACCCCAACCACTCTCTGCGTAAAGAACCTACCTCTGATATCCTTCCTGTATCTCCCACCACGAACCCTATAGTTATGCCCCCTTGTAATAGCTCCATCCACCCAAGGAAATAGTCTTTGAATGTTCACTCTATCTATCCCCTTCATCATTTTATAAACCTCTATTAAGTCTCCCCTCAGCCTCCTCCGCTCCAGAGAGAACAGCCCTAGCTCCCGCAACCTTTCCTCATAAGACCTACCCTCCAAACCAGGCAGCATCCTGGTAAATCTCCTCTGCACTCTTTCCAGCGCTTCCACATCCTTCTTATAGTGAGGTGACCAGAACTGCACACAATATTCCAAATGTGGTCTCACCAAGGTCCTGTACAGTTGCAGCATAACCCCACGGCTCTTAAACTCCAACTCCCTGTTAATAAAAGCTAACACACTATAGGCCTTCTTCACAGCTCTATCCACTTGAGTGGCAACCTTCAGAGATCTGTGGATATGGACCCCAAGATCTCTCTGTTCCTCCACAGTCTTCAGAACCCTACCTTTGACCCTGTAATCCACATTTAAATTAGTCCTACCAAAATGAATCCCCTCACATTTATCAGGGTTAAACTCCATTTGCCATTTTTCAGCCCAGCTTTGCATCCTATCTGTCTCTTTGCAGCCTACAACAGCCCTCCACCTCATCCACTACTCCACTAATCTTGGTGTCCTCAGCAAATTTACTGATCCACCCTTCAGCCCCCTCCTCTAAGTCATTAATAAAAATCACAAAGAGCAGAGGACCAAGCACCGATCCCTGCGGCACCATGCCATCATGATTACCATCGGAACTCATTGCCACAGAGGAGGCCGGGTCATTGAGTGTGTTTAAGATGGAGATAGATAAGTTCCTGATTGGCAAAGGGGATCAAAGGTTACGGGTAAAAGGCAGGAGAATGGGGTCGAGAAGCTTATCAGCCATTTTGGAGCAGAATTGATGGGCCGAATGGCCTAATTCTGCTCCTATATCTTATGCTTTTAAGGAGACAAGTGGCTAAAAGCTTGGTCAAAGAGGTGGGTTTTACGGAGCATCTTAAAGGGAGGGGGGGGGAGAGAGAGAGAGTGGCGGAGGGGTTTAGGGAAGGGGTTCCAGAGCACAAGGCCCTCGATCTCTTAAGTCATTAAGCAGCCAAAAGGCTGCTTCTCGGCCTTTTGGCTAAGATCAAGTGTGGTATGAAGAGGATGCTGCCCTTGGTTGAGGTCATTGGGTCACATTTAAGCTTCATATGTTTCATATGAAGCAATTGTTAAAAGCGGCATCTCGGCCTTTTGGCCAAGATGCAAATGAGATCAAGCCTTGGAGGAGGAAACCTCCCCCTCCTCCAATCAGCTTGGCTCATGTAGATCAGGCCCAGGACAGGATAATTTGGTCGCTCGCCCTGTCTTGCCAGCCTGGATCGGAAATGTCTCAACTTGTTGAGACTCTGAATTGGACTTGATTTGATTGAATTGGAAAAGTATAATAAAAAAAAATTAAGTTCATTTATTATTGTCACAAGTAGGCTTACCTCAGTGGTTGGTAAGTTGATGGAGAGGATCCTGAGAGACAGGATTTATGATCATCTAGAGAAGTTTAGTATGATCAAAAGTAGTCAGCACGGCTTTGTCAAGGGCAGGTCGTGCCTTACGAGCCTGGTTGAGTTCTTTGAAAATGTGACCAAACACATTGACGAAGGAAGAGCGGTGGATGTGGTCTATATGGACTTCAGCAAGGCGTTCGATAAGGTCCCCCATGCAAGACTTCTTGAGAAAGTGAGAGGGCATGGGATCCAAGGGGCTGTTGCCTTGTGGATCCAGAACTGGCTTGCCTGCAGAAGGCAGAGAGTGGCTGTGGAGGGGTCTTTCTCTGCATGGAGGTCAGTGACCAGTGGAGTGCCCCAGGGATCTGTTCTGGGACCCTTGCTGTTTGTCATTTTCATAAATGACCTGGATGAGGAAGTGGAGGGATGGGTTGGTAAGTTTGCTGACGACACCAAGGTAGGTGGTGTTGTGGATAGTTTGGAGGGATGTCAGAAGTTGCAGCGAGACATAGATAGAATGCAAGACTGGGCGGAGAAGTGGCAGATGGACTTCAACCCGGATAAGTGTGTAGTGATCCATTTTGGCAGATCCAATGGGATGAAGCAGCAGTATAATATGAAGGGTACCATTCTTAGCAGTGTAGAGGATCAGAAGGACCTTGGGGTCCGGGTCCATAGGACTCTTAAATCGGCCTCGCAGGTGGAGGATGCGGTCAAGAAGGCGTACGGCGTACTGGCCTTCATTAATCGAGGGATTGAGTTTAGGAGTCGGGAGATAATGCTGCAGCTTTATAGGACCCTGGTTAGACCCCACTTGGAGTACTGCGCGCAGTTCTGGTCACCTCATTACAGGAAAGATGTTGAAGCCATTGAAAGGGTGCAGAGGAGATTTACAAGGATGTTGCCTGGATTGGGGGGCATGCCTTATGAGGATAGGTTGAGGGAGCTTGGTCTCTTCTCCCTGGAGAGACGAAGGATGAGAGGTGACCTGATAGAGGTTTACAAGATGTTGAGAGGTCTGGATAGGGTAGACTCTCAGAGGCTATTTCCAAGGGCTGAAATGGTTGCTACGAGAGGACACAGGTTTAAGGTGCTGGGGGGTAGGTACAGAGGAGATGTCAGGGGTAAGTTTTTCACTCAGAGGGTGGTGGGTGAGTGGAATCGGCTGACGTCGGTGGTGGTGGAGGCACACTCGTTGGGGTCTTTTAAGAGACTTCTGGATGAGTACATGGGATTTAATGGGATTGAGGGCTATAGATAGGCCTAGAGGTAGGGATATGATCGGCGCAACTTGTGTGCCGAAGGGCCTGTTTGTGCTGTGGCTTTCTATGTTCTATGTTCTATTAATACTGCAATGAAGTTACAGTGAAAATCCCCCAGTGGGGAGGCGATGGCCTAGTGATATTATCGCCAGACTATTAATCCAGAAACTCAGCTAATGTTCTGGGGGACCCCGGGTTCGAATCCCGCCACGGCAGATGGTGGAATTTGAATTCAATAAAAAATATCCGGAATTAAGAATCTACTGATGACCCATTGTGGGAAAAACCCATCTGGTTCCCTTCAGGGAAGGAAATCTGCCGTCCTTACCCCGGTCTGGCCTACATGTGACTCCAGAGCCACAGCAATGTGGTTGACTCTCAACTGCCCTCCAAGGGGCAACTAGGGATGGGCAATAAATGCCGGCCCAGCCAGAGATACCCATGTCGCCACACTCCGGAGATAAGAGAGAGTGTTAGTATCATTAGGACATCATAAAATTGTAAGAAATAGGGACAGGAGTTTAAGCTTAAAGTTTATTTATTAGTGTCACAAGTGGGCTTACATTAACACTGCAATGAAGTTACTGTGAAAATCCCCTAGTCGTCACACTCCGGCGCCTGTTCGGGTTAGAAATCATAGAAACCCTACAGTGCAGAAGGAGGCCATTCGGCCCATCGAGTCTGCACCGACCACAATCCCACCCAGGCCCTACCCCCACATATTTACCCACTAATCCCTCTAACCTACACATCTCAGGACTCTAAGGGGCAATTTTTTTTTTTTAACCTGGCCAATCAACCTAACCCGCACATCTTTGGACTGTGGGAGGAAACCGGAGCACCTGGAGGAAACCCATGCAGACACGAGGAGAATGTGCAAACTCCACACAGACAGTGACCCGAGCCGGGAATCGAACCCGGGACCCTGGAGCTGTGAAGCAGCAGTGCTAACCACTGTGCTACCGTGCCGCTTACAGAGGGAGAATTTAGCACGGCCAATGCACCCTAACCAGCACGTCTTTCGGACTGTGGGAGGAAACCGGAGCACCCGGAGGAAACCCACGCATAGGCATGGGGAGAATGTGCAGACTCCACACAGACAGTGACCCAAGCCGGGAATCAAACCCGGTTCCCTGGCGCTGTGAGGCAGCAATGCTAACCCACTGGGCCGCCGTGATGTCACAGTCGCCAATGGCCACAGTCTCACCAGGGGTATTGAGATAAAGATTTATCTTTATTATTTCCACACCTGCCACCCATCGCCCTGGGGAAGATGGGGACCAGTGGTTCTCTGGCGCTTATCACCATCCTGCCTAGATCACCTTGGATGACACAGTCCAGGGGGGTCAAAACACTGCTCGATCCCAGCCTCCAGCGGAGGAATACTTCTGTACTGGCAGGAGGCAGGGTCGGGTAATACTCATTCAGGGCTGCTGGTGGCAGTGTGTGTCAACGTGACTAAAAAACAGAGAGCTGTCACCAAAGCGACTGGGAGTGGACAACAAGAATCATCTCCCGAGAGTTTAGACCTACTCTAGTGGAACACAAACCAGTCTGAGACTCTTGTCTCTGCCTTCTGAAGGATTAAAATTCTCCAGGACACCACAGCGGGGGCGGCATGGTGGCACAGTGGTTAGCACTGCTCCCTCGCAGTGCCAGGGACCTGGGTTCGATACCCGACCTTGGGTCACTGTCTGTGCGGAGTCTGCACATTCTCCCCGTGTCTGTGTGGGTTTCCTCCGGGTGCTCCGGTTTCCTCCCACAGTCCAAAGATGTGCAGGTTAGGGCGCATTGGCCGTGCTAAATTCTCCCTCAGTGTAACCCGAACAGGCGCCGGAGTGTATTTTCAGTGACTTCATTGCAGTGTTGATGTAAGCTGACTTGTGACACTAATAAATAAACTTAAGAGGACTCTACCGCTCCTCTTCCTCTTCCACCTCCCGTTCACTCACAGGGGCGGACACTGAATGTATCACCAGGGGATAGGACATCTCCAACACTGCGGCACTCCCTCAGTACTGGCTCACGTCTCTGGAGTAGGTCTGGAACGCACCACCTGCTGACCTGCCAAGTGTGAGCGCCTTACTGAGACACAGCTAATCATAGAATCCCTGCAGTGCAGGTGGAGGCCATTTGTTCTATCGAGTCTGCATCGACTCACAGAGCATCTTACCCAGGCCTACCCACCTATCCCCACGCATTTACCCTACTAATCCCCCCTAACCTGCACATCTTTGGATACTAAGGGGCAATTTAGCATGGCCAATCCCCCTAACCTGCACATCTTTGGACACTAAGGGGCAATTTAGCATGGCCAATCCACCTAACCCGCACATCTTTGGACTTTGGGAGGAGGTTAGCTTATGAGGAGAGATTGAGTAGACTGGGCCTGTACTCATTGGAGTTTAGAAGGTTGAGGGGAGATCTTATAGAGACATATAAGATAATGAAGGGGCTAGACAGGATAGAAGCAACGAGGTTATTTCCACTTACAATGGAAACAAGAACTAGGGGGCATACCCTCAAAATACGGGGGAGTCAATTTAGAACAGAGTTGAGGAGGAACTTCTTCTCCCAGAGGGGAGTGAATCTTTGGAATTCTCTGCCTAATGAAGCAGTCGAGGCTACCTCGTTAAATGTGTTTAAGTCACAGATAGATAGATTTTTAACCATTAAGGGTTATGGGGAGCGGGCAGGTAAGTGGAACTGAACCCACTATCAGATCAGCCATGATCTTATTGAATGGCGGAGCAGGCTTGTGGGGCCAGATGGCCCACTCCTGCCCCTATTTCATATGTTCTTATAAACCGGGGCACCCGGAGGAAACACACGCAGACACGGGGGGAGAACGTGCAGACTCCGCACAGACAGTGACCCAAGGCCGGGAATCGAACCCGGGTTCCTGGCGCTGTGAGGCAGCAGTGCTAACCCCACTGTGCCACCGTGCTGTCCTGATACAGAGGAGGAGGCCGTTCGGCCCATAGCGCTCGGGTCAGCTCCCGGGAAGAAGCTACCCAGTTGGTCCCATTAGTGAACCAGATGGGTTTTTACGATAATCGATGATGGTCGCAGGGTGAGCGTTAAGACTTTTAATGAATTCAGATTTCACCATCTGCCTTGGTGGGGTTTGAACCCTGGTCCTCACAGCATCACCCTGGTTCTCTGGATCACTCGTCCAGTGACAATACCATTACGCCACCACTTTTAAAAGGGTAAATAATTTCTGGCAAAGAAAAAATAAATTGCAGGGCAATGGGGGCTTGCGGGGGGGGGGGGGGGGGGTGATAACATGGGACCAATTGGGTAGCTTCTTGCAACAGCTGGCCCGGTTGCTATGGGCCGAATGGCCTCCTCCTGCCCTGTATCATTGGACGATCGGAGGTTGAAGTCGGCCAGTGGTGTGGCTGTAGGTGTTAACCGGGGCAGGGTGCAAATCCTTCTGAGCCATTGGAGTCAGCACGTGGCTGATTTCACAGAAACATAGAAGGATAGGAGCAGGAGGAGGCCATTCGGCCCTTCGATCCTGCTCCCCCATCCACCACCATCATGGCTGATCGTCCAACTCAATAGCCTAATCCTGCTTTCTCCCCATAACCTTTGATCCCGTTCGCCCCAAGTGCTACATCCAACCACCTCCTGAACACATTCAATGTTTTGGCATCAACTACTTCCTGTGGGAATGAATTCCACAGGCTCACCGGGTGAAGAAATGTCTCCTCACCTCCGTCCTAAATGGTCTACCCCGAATCCTCAGACTGTGACCCCTGGTTCTGGACACACCCACCATCGGGAACATCCTCCCTGCATCTACCCTGTCTAGTCCTGTTAGAATTTAATAAGTCTCTATGAGATTCCCCCCCTCATTCGTCTGAACTCCAGCAAAAACAATCCTAACCTGGTCAATCTCTCCTCATACATCAGTCCCGCCATCCCCGGAATCAGCCTGGTAAACCTTCGCTGCGCTCCCTCGAGAGCAAGAACATCCTTCCTCGGAAAAGGAGACCAAAACTGCACACAATACTCTAGGTGTGGCCTCACCAAGGCCCTGTATAATCGTAACAACACATCCCTGCTCCTGTACTCGAAACCTCTCGCAATGAAGGCCAACGTACCATTTGCCTTCTTTACCGCCTGCTGCACCTGCATGCTTACCTTCAGCGACTGGTGCACAAGGACACCCAGGTCCCTCTGCACACTCCCCTCTCCCCATTTACAGCCATTCAGGTAGTAATTTACCACCTTGTTTTTGCTTCCAAAGTGAATAACATTTATCCAAATTATATTTTCAACGCTGTGACATTCTCTCTCCCCCCCCCCCCCCCCACTCGTTCTCTCCCCACCACCTTCCCCCGTCCCCCAACACTGACCTGTTCCATTCTCCGCCCTCTCCTGGGAACTCGGCCATGCATCGCTGGCCCCGTTGCACCTCCTCGCTCTTGAGGAAAGGCTGCTCCTGTGTGATCACGGACAGCGCGTTAAAAAGTTGGCACATCTTCACGTAGGTCTCCTGGGTAGAGAGGGGAAATCAGTCCCGTTAAATCCCAAACCCGATGGGGGTGTGACATTTCCTTCTCTCTATGTCCACTTCACCACCGACCCCACATTCCTTGCCAAAAGGAGGAATTCTGCACCACCTTTCACGGCCTCAGAATATCTGAAAGTGCCTCACAGCCAAATAAAGTACAATCTCTTTTGCGATGGAGGGAAACTGGGGGGGGAAGAGAGAGAGAGAGAGAGAGAGAGAGAGAGAGTGGGGGGGGGGGGTGGTTTCACAGCAAGATTCAATTCCCCCAATCCGCAAGATGATAATACGCAACTGGATTTTGTCTTTACTGATGCTGGTTAAAGAATATTGTACAGAGTCTCCAGCGTGGAGAGGTTATGCCCCCTTGTTCTATAGCCCCCCCCCCCTCCCCCCCCAACTACAGGAAATTACAGCACTGTTACAGCTCAGGAGCAGGCCATTTGGCCCATCATGTCTGTACTGGCTCTCCGAACAAGCATCATGCCATTCCCCTGACTTTTACCCGCACCCCTGCACATTGTGTCTATTCGAGGAATTATCTAATCCCCTCTCTGGGGGCGGCACAGTGGCACAGTGGGTTAGCGCTGCTGCCTGACAGCGCAGGGGACCCCGGGTTCGGTTCCCGGCATGGGTCACTGTCTGTGTGGAGTCTGCACGTTCTCCCCGTGTCTGCGTGGGTTTCCTCCGGGTGCTCCGGTTTCCTCCCACAGACTGAAAGGCGTGCTGGTTAGGGTGCATTGGCCGTGCTAAATTCTCCCTCAGTGTAACCCGAACAGGCACCGGAGTGTGGCGACTCAGGGAATTTCACAGTAACTTCATTGCAGTGTTAATATAAGCCTACTTGTGACTAATAAATATAATTCTAAAGGTATTATTTGACGAACAAACCCAGAGAGACCGCCGTCAGGGAGGACGTCACAATACATGTGACAATAATAAATCAAACCTATGTACTCTATGAACAGTATGCTTTGTCTGTATAGCGCGCAAGAAACATTACTTTTCACTGTATACTAATACATGTGACAATAATAAATCAAATCTAATCAATTGGCGGCACGGTGGCACAGTGGTTAGCACTGCTGCCTCACAACCCCAGATTCGATTCCCGGCTTGGGTCACTGTCTGTGTGGAGTTTGCACGTTCTCCCCGTGTCTGCGTGGGTTTCCTCCGGGTGCTCCGGTTTCCTCCCACAGTCCAAAAGGCGTGCTAGTTAGGGTGCATTGGCCCATGCTAAATTCTCCCTCAACTCGCACCATCTCTCGGAAAGAGCATGTTACCCAGGCCCTATCCCTGTACCCTACCTATTTACCCCGCTTAACCGACACATCTTTGGAAAGTAAGATCTCTGGCGCTGTGAGGCAGCAGTGCTATCCACTGTGTTGCCGTGCCGCCCACGTCTCCGTGGATTTCCTCGGGGTGCACCGGTTTCAATCAAAAGATGTGTAGGTTAGGGGGGATCGGCCATGCTAAATTGCCCCTTAGTGTCCAAAGATGTGTAGGTTAGGTGGATTGGCCATGCTAAATTGCCCCTTAGTGTCCAAAGATGTGTAGGTTAGGTGGATTGGCCATGCTAAATTGCCCCTTAGTGTCCAAAGATGTGTAGGTTAGGTGGATTGGCCATACTAAATTGCCCCTTAGTGTCCAAAGATATGCAGGTTAGGTGGATTGGCCATGCTAAATTGCCCCTTAGTGTCCAAAGATGTGTAGGTTAGGTGGATTGGCCATGCTAAATTGCCCCTTAGTGTCCAAAGATGTGTAGGTTAGGTGGATTGGCCATGCTAAATTGCCCCTTAGTGTCCAAAGATGTGTGGGTTAGGTGGATTGGCCATACTAAATTGCCCCTTAGTGTCCAAAGATGTGTAGGTTAGGTGGATTGGCCGTGCTAAATTGCCCCTTAGTGTCCAAAGATGTGTAGGTTAGGTGGATTGGCCATGCTAAATTGCCCCTTAGTGTCCAAAGATGTGTAGGTTAGGTGGATTGGCCATGGTGAATGTGCGTGGATATGGCGGGGGAATGGAGTGCTCTTTCGGAGGGTCGGCGCAGACCCGATGGGCCAAACGGTCTCCTTCTGTGCTTTCTCCTTCTGCAGTGATTGGATGGGATGTCTCATGACCTTGTAAGTTGGCGCCTCAGCGTCCCTCTGGTGCATGCACGCTGGCAGAGATCTTAAACTCGGGAAACAATCGCTACAGTTCAGATCATTCCTCAAACCGTTACGTTTCTACCCGCTGGCCGGACCCCTGCCCCCCCTGCCCCCTTACCGGAGTCAGATTCATTGCCCAGAAGTATGGCATGTGGGGAAACGAATCCATGACCATCAGTCCGACATCCCCGTACACCATCGCGCTCTCCGTAAGCCACCCCACGTCCTTGAAACAGCTGCTCAACATCTGTACCAACGTCAAACTCCTGGAACAAAACAATATGCCGAGAATTCACAGCAGAGAAACCAGAGATGTGGCTGCGTAACGTCATTGGATTAGTCATCTAATGCTCTGGGACGGGGAGAGAGAGAGAAGGGTTTAAATCCCACCACGGGAAGAGGGTGGGAATTGAAATTCCATTAATAATAAAATCTGGAATTGAGAGCTAGTCTCAGTAACTGTGACCGTGACAATGGCAGCACAGTGGGTTAGAATCATAGAAACCATACAGTGCAGAAAGAGGCCCTTCGGCCCATCGAGTCTGCACCGACCACAATCCCACCCAGGCCCTACCCCCATGTCCCTAAATATTTTACCCGCTAATCCCTCTAACCTACGCATCTCAGGACACTACGGGGCAATTTTTTAGCATGGCCAATCAACCTGACCCGCACACCTTTGGACTGTGGGAGGAAACCGGAGCACCCGGAGGAAACCCACGCAGACACGGGGAGAACGTGCAGACTCCGCACAGACAGTGACCCGAGCCGGGACTCGAACCCAGGTCCCTGGCGCTGTGAGGCTGCAGTGCTAACCCACTGTGCCATCCCATTGCAATGGGATGCACCCGTTCCCCTTAGTTGAAGGGTCAGTCACGAGGGGACACAAGTTCAAGGTGAGGGGCAGAGGATTTAGGGGGGATGTGAAGAAAAGCCTTTTTACCCAGAGGGTGGTGACAGTCTGGAATGTGCTGCCTGGGAGGGTGGTGGAGGCGGGTTGCCTCATCTGGATGAGCACTTGGCACGTCATAACATTCAGGGCTATGGGCCAAGTGCTGGTAAATGGGATTAAGCAGGAGGTCAGATGTTTCTCGAGTGTTGGTGCAGACACGATGGGGCGAAGGGCCTCTTCTGCGCTGTATGATTCTATGTGGATTGGCCATGCTAAATTGCCCCTTCGTGTCCAAACATGCGTAGGTTAGGTGGATTGGCCATGCTAAATTGCCCCTTAGTGTCCAAAGATGTGCGGGTTAGGTGGATTGGCCATGCTAAATTGTTCCTTAGTGTCCAAAGATGTGCAGGTTAGGTGGATTGGCCATGCTAAATTGCCCCTTAGTGTCCAAAGATGTGCAGGGTAGGTGGGTTGGCCATGCTAAATTGCCCCTTCGTATCCAAAGATGTGCAGGATAGGTGGGTTGGCCATGCTAAATTGCCCCTTAGTGTCCAAAGATGTGCAGGGTAGGTGGATTGGCCATGCTAAACTGTTCCTTAGTGTCCAAAGATGTGCAGGTTAGGTGGATTGGCCATGCTGAATTGCCCCTTAGTGTCCAAAGATGTGCAGGGTAGGTGGATTGGCCATGCTAAATTGCCCCTTCGTGTCCAAAGATGTGCAGGATAGGTGGGTTGGCCATGCTAAATTGCCCCTTAGTGTCCAAAGATGTGCAGGGTAGGTGGATTGGCCATGCTAAATTGTTCCTTAGTGTCCAAAGATGTGCAGGTTAGGTGGATTGGCCATGCTAAATTGCCCCTTAGTGTCCAAAGATGTGCAGGGTAGGTGGATTGGCCATGCTAAATTGCCCCTTCGTGTCCAAAGATGTGCAGGGTAGGTGGATTGGCCATGCTAAATTGCCCCTTCGTGTCCAAAGATGTGCAGGGTAGGTGGGTTGGCCATGCTAAATTGCCCCTTCGTGTCCAAAGATGTGCAGGATAGGTGGATTGGCCATGGTAAATTGCCCCTTCGTGTCCAAAGATGTGCAGGGTAGGTGGGTTGGCCGTGCTAAATTGTCCCTTAATGTCCAAAGATATATGGCTTAGGGGAATTATCAGGGTGAGTACATGGGGTTACGGGATAAGCCTGGGTGTGAGTTGGTGCAGACTCAATGGGCCGAATGGCCTCCTCCTGCACTGTAGGGGTTCTATGATAACCCAAGGCCTTTCACCCCTGCTCTTTGAGCGGTTGGGGAATTGAACTTTGACCCACGCGGTGGCAGCTATTCTAACAGGCTACATGTTGGAGAAAGCAAATGTCTGACCCATACCTCATCTCCAACGGGACCGCGTAGCAGGTCTGACTGTCATCTTTAACCAGACGAGAGACAGACAAGGTTTCTGCGGGGCAGAGAGATAAAAGGAGCGGAAGTAACATATCACAGCAGGAACAAAAGAACAACTTTCAGCTGAAGAGAACCTTAGTTAGGCCTCATTTAGAATATAGTGTTCAATTCTGGTCGCCACACTACCAGAAGGACGTGGATGCTTTGGAGAGGGTACAGAAGAGGTTTACCAGGATGTTTACCAGGGGACGGCACGGTAGCACAGTGGTTAGCACTGCTGCTTCACAGCTCCAGGGACCTGGGTTCGATTCCTGGCTTGGGTCACTGTCTGTGTGGAGTTTGCACATTCTCCTCGTGTCTGCGTGGGTTTCCTCCGGGTGCTCCGGTTTCCTCCCACAGTCCAAAGATGTGCGGGTTAGGTTGATTGGCTATGCTAAAATTGCCCCTTAGTGTCCTGAGATGCGTAGGTTAGAGGGATTAGCGGGTAAATATGTGGGGGTAGGGCCTGGGTGGGATTGTGGCCGGTGCAGACTCGATGGGCCGAATGGCCTCCTTCTGCACTGTAGGGTTTCTATGTTTCTATGATTTCTATGTTGCCCGGTATGGAGGGCAATAGCTATGAGGAGAGGTTGGAGAAACTCGGTTTGTTCTCACTGGAACGACGGAGGTTGAGGGGGCGACCTGATAAGAGGTTTACAAGATTATGAGAGGCATGGACTGAGTGGATAATCAGATGCTCTTTCCTTGGGTAGGAAAGTCAAGTACTAGAGGACATAGGTTTGAGGTGGGTGGGGAAAAGTTTAGAGGAGATGGGCGAGGCAGGTTTTTTACACAGAGGGCGGTGAGTGTCTGGAACGCGCTGCCCGGGGAGGTGGTGGGAGCAGGTACGATTGTGGCATTTAAGGAGCAACTCAACAAATACCTAAATAGGATGGGAACGGAAGGATAGGGACTCCGGGTGTGCGTACGCTTTTAGTTTAGGCAGGCATCATGATGGGCGCAGGAGGGCCGAAGGGCCTGTTTCTGTGCTGTACTGACCTTTATTCTTTACTTCACTAACGAGCCCTGTCCTTTCTCCATCCTCACTCCCAGTTTATTCAGCTGTGAGCCAGTGTTCTTGTGCGCAGTAGTGTGCTGGTGTGACCCGGGGGGTCATACTGCGCGTGTCATCTTTAAATGCCTCCATGGTCTTGCCCCTTCTTAATGCTATAACCACCCCCAACACTCCCCCCTCCCCAGCCCACTTCCAATGTGCATCCCCCTCTGTCTTCGCTCCATCACTGGCGGCCATGCCTTCAGCCATCCAGAGCCCCCCCCGCCACTAGACCCTGGGTGGGATTGTTGTCGGTGCAGATTCGATGGGCCAAATGGCCTCCTACTGCACTACAAGGATTCTAGGCTTCTAAGGAGGAAGTGATGGCCTAGTGGTATTATCGCCAGACTATTAATCCAGAAACTCAGCTAATGTTCTGGGGGGACCCGGGTTCGAATCCCGCCACGGCAGATGGTGGAATTTGAATTCAATAAAAAATAACTGGAATTAAGAATCTACTGATGACCCATTGTCGGAAAAACCCATCTGGTTCTCTATAGGGAAGGAAATCTGCTGTCCTTACCCCGGTCTGGCCTACATGTGACTCCAGAGCCACACAGCAATGTGGTTGACTCTCAACTGCCCTCCAAGGGCAACTAGGGATGGGCAATAAATGCCGGCCCAGCGACACCCATGTCCCACGAATGAATTAAAAGTGACGCAGAAGGCACTCCACCTCCCCACTGCCCCTCACAACACAAAGATTAGGGGAGGGCAGTGGCACAGTTTTCACAGCCACTTCATTGCAGTGTTAATGTAAGCCGACTTGTGACACGAATAAATAAACTTTAAACAGTTGTATTGTCGCTGGACTAGTAATCCAGAGACCCAGGGTAACGCTCTGGGGACCCGGGTTCGAATCCCGCCACGGCAGATGGTGGAATTTGAATTCAATAAAAAATATCCGGAATTAAGAATCTACTGATGACCCATTGTCGGAAAAACCCATCTGGTTCCCTCTAGGGAAGGAAATCTGCCGTCCTTACCCCGGTCTGGCCTACATGTGACTCCAGAGCCACAGCAATGTGGTTGACTCTCAACTGCCTTCCAAGGGGCAACTAGGGATGGGCAATAAATGCCGGACCAGCCAGAGACGCCCAACACTAGATGAACGAATTAGAAATAGATTAGTGGACCCTCTCCCCTCAAAAAGGCCATGAAGACCAGAGGCCGGTTTGAGCTTTTGATAACGTTTCTGTAGGTAATAGGGCTGGTAAATGGAGTTGAGGTAAGTATAGATCAGCCAATGATCTAATGGAAAACCACAGCAGGGTCAGGGAGCAGAATGGTCCCCTCCAGCTCACAAGCAAACCGGCACGTCCAAGCAAGCACTGGGAATGCAGGTCAGGCACTAACTCCGCCTGGTTATTGCAAAGAGAGAATAGACCCAGACACCCAAGGTACTGCCACACATTACAAGGCAGCGATGTTAATCACGGGCACCCACCCAGCAGTGGTCAATCAGCCTTAATTTAATTGCCGCAAGGAACTACAAAAGGTCGTGAATGTAGCCCAATCCATCACGCAAACCAGCCTCCCACCAATTGACTCTGTCTACACTTCCCGCTGCCTCGGCAAAGCAGCCAGCATAATCAAGGGCCCCCCCACGCACCCCGGACATTCTCTCTTCTGCCTTCTTCCTTCGGGAAAAAGACACAAAAGTCTGAGGTCACGTACCGACCGACTCAAGAACAGCTTCTTCCCTGCTGCTGTCAGGCTTTTCATAGAATAGAATCACAGAATCTCCACAATGCAGGAGGCCATTTGGCCCATCGAATCTGCACTGACAACAATCCCACCCAGACCCTATCCCCATAACCCCACATATTTACCCTGCTAATCCCTCTAACCTACGCATCCCGGGATGCTGAGGGACAATAGCCAATCCACCTAACCTACACATCGTTGGACACTAAGGGACAATTTAGCATGGCCAATCCACCTAACGCGCACATCTTTGGACACTAAGGGACAATTTAGCGTGGCCAATCCACCTAACCCGCACATCTTTGGACAGTAATGGGCAATTTAGCATGGCCAATCCACCTAACGCGCACATCTTTGGACACTAAGGGACAATTTAGCATGGCCAATCCACCTAACCACATCTTTGGGCACTAAGGGACAATTTAGCATGGCCAATCCACCTAACCCGCACATCTTTGGACACTAAGGGACAATTTAGCATGGCCAATCCACCTAACCCGCACACCTTTGGACACTAATGGGCAATTTAGCATGGCCAATCCACCTAACCTGCACATCTTCGGACTGTGGGAGGAAACCGGAGCACCCGGAGGAAACTCACGCAGATACAGGGGGACAACGTGCAAACAGACAGTGACCCGAGGCTGGAATTGAACCCGGGTCCCTGGAGCTATGAGGCAGCAGTGCTCACCACTGTGCCACCGTGCCACCCTTAATTTGGGGTGGGGATACTGGGATTCGAACCCTGGTCCTCATCCTGCCAAAGCACATGCTCTACCACTGAGCTCTGTCACCACCCCTTGAATGGACCTATCTTGCGCTAAGCTGATCTTTCTCTCCACCCTAGCTATGACTGTAACAGTACATCCTGCACTCCCTCCTTTCCTTCTCTATGAACGGTATGCTTTGTCTGTATAGCGCGCAAGAAACAATACTTTTGACTGTGTCCTAATACACATGACAATAATAAAATCAAATCAAATCAAATCGCAGGGCCCAGGTATGGTCTCCAGTTCAAAACCCATGCTGTATGATCCCCACTCCCAGAATGGGGGCGCAGAGGGTAACGTAGAGAACCTGAATAAGAATATCAAGGGGTACGGAGCAAAGTGACTTGATGTAAGCGGAGATTAGCCACTGTCTAACCAAATGGCGGCGCAGGCTCAAGGGACTTCTGTTCCCAAGTTCCTTCTTAAGAATGGTGCCAGCCCAAGTTTGTGTGCGTGTTGCGCGCGCATTGTGCACACACCACAAAAAGTACTTACTACTACCCATGCTGAAGTCTTTGTCAACCTTCTCCAGAGGCTGTGGAAGAAAAAACAGGAGAGGGTACAGGATTAGGATGACAGAGGGTATCGTGGCGCAGACAAGCTTCAGTCAGAACTATTGTCCTCCCAGCACGGCTCCAATCCAGTTGGCCAACCACATCCTGTTTCCTTCTGCCCATCCCTCCCGGATTAGCAGCAGGATGTAGTGACCCACCGCTGGGCCAGATGCACTCCTTATGGAGACACCTCCTTGATAAAGGAGCTGATTAGGAGTATGGACCCTGGACAATTCTATCCCTTCCCAGCTAAGCTAATAAAACCCAGGAGTTTTGTGATCTGCCGCAGCGGGCAATGCCAGCAGGCTCACGGGAACAACTATAGAGGGAGCGCAGCGAAGGTTTACCAGGCTGATTCCTGGGATGGCGGGTCTGTCATATGAGGAGAGACTAAGTCGGTTAGGATTATATTCACTGGAGTTCAAAAGAGTGAGGGGGGCTCTCATAGAAGCTTATAAAATTCTAACGGGGTAGATTCAGAAAGAATGTTCCCGATGGTGGGGGGAGTCCAGAACTAGGGGTCATAGTTTGAGGATAAGGGGTAAATCTTTTAAGACTGAGGAGAGATTTCTTCACCCAGAGGGTGGTGAATGTGTGGAATTCACCCCCCCAGAAAGTCGTTGAGGCCAAAACATTGTCTGAATTCAAGAAGAAATTATAGAGTCATAGAGGTTTACAGCATGGAAACAGGCCCTTCAGCCCAACTTGTCCATGCCGCCCTTTTTTTAAAAAAAACCCTAAGCTAGTCCCAATTGCCCGCATTTGGCCCATATCCCTCTATACCCATCTTACCCATGTAACTATCTAAATGCTTTTTAAAAGACAAAATTGTACCCGCCTCTACTACTACCTCTGGCATCCCAGTAAATCTTTTCTGCACTCTTTCTAGTTTAATAATACCCTTTCTATAATAGGGTGACCAGAACTGTACACAGTATTCCAAGTGTGGCCTTACCAATGTCTTGTACAACTTCAACAAGACGTCCCAACTCCTGTATTCAATGTTCTGACCAATGAAACCAAGCATGCTGAAACCAAGCAAGCAGTCCACCTGTAACTCCATTTTCAAGGGGCTATGAACCTGTACCCCTAGATTTCTTTGTTCTGTTAACTCTCCCCAACGCCCTACTTTGGAGTCCGGGTCCATAGGACTCTAAAATCGGCCCCGCAGGTGGAGGAGGTGGTTAAGAAGACGTATGGTGTGCTGGCCTTTATCAATCAAGGGATTGAGTTTAGGAGTCTGGGGATAATGATGCAGCTATATAAGACCCTCGTCAGACCCCACTTGGAGTACTGTGCTCAGTTCTGGTCGCCTCATTAGGAAGGATGTGGAAAAGATTGAAAGGGTGCAGAGGAGATTTACGAGGATGTTGCCTGGATTGAGTGGCATGCCTTATGAGGATAGGCTGAGGGAGCTCGGTCTTTTCTCCTTGGAGAGACGTAGGATGAGAGGAGACCTGATAGAGGTGTATAAGATGTTGAGAGGCATAGATCGGGTGGACTCTCAGAGGCTTTTTCCCAGGGTGGAAATGGCTGCTACGAGAGGACACAGGTTTAAGGTGCTGGGGGTAGGTACAGGGGAAATGTTAGGGGGAAGTTTTTCACTCAGAGGGTGGTGGGCGAGTGGAATCGGCTGCCGTCAGTGGTGGTGGAGGCAAACTCAATAGGGTCTTTTAAGAGACTCTTGGATGAGTACATGGGACTTAATAGGATGGAGGGTTATAGGTAGGCCTAAAAGGTAGGGATATGTTCGGCACAACTTGTGGGGCCAAAGGGCCTGTTTTGTGCTGTAGCGTTTCTATGTTTCTATTAACAGAGTAAGTCCTGCCCTGGTTCGATCGACCAAAATGCATCACCTCGCATTTATCTAAATTAAACTCCATCTGCCATTCATCAGCCCACTGGCCCAATTGATCAAGATCCCATTGCAATCCGAGATAATCTTCACTGTCCACTATGCCACCAATCTTGGTGTCATCTGCAAACTTACTAACTATGCCTCCTATATTCTCATCCAAATCACTAATATAAATTAGATATAGCTCTTGGGGCTAAAGGGATCGAGGGATATGGGAGGAAGGGGGGGAATTCAGGATATTGAATTCGATGATCAAAATGAATGGCGGAACAGGCTCGAAGGGCCGAATGGCCTCCTCCTGCTTCTAGTTTCTATCCTTCAACAGCACCTTCCAAACCCACGACCACTTCCATCTGGAAGGACAAGGGGGGGCAGCAGACACATGGGGAACACCACCACCTGCAAGTTCCCCTGCGAGCCACTGACTTGGAAATATGTCGGCCGTTCCTTCGCAGTCGCTGGGGTCAAAATCCTGGAATTCCCTCCCTAACGGCATTGTGGGTCAACCCACAGCACGTGGACTGCAGCGATTCAAGGTGGCAGCTCACCACCACCTTCTCAAGGGGCAACTAGGGATGGGCAATAAATGTTGGCCCAGCCAGCGGCGCCCGTGTCCCACGAATGAATTTTTTTTAAAAGCCCCCCGACTGTCGAAGTGCCACCACCCCAGTGCCAGTGACCAAACCTTACCGGTAATTCAGTCGCCTCTGTTGAGCTTTCACAGCCCCTGGACTCGCACAGATCCCTCACGACCAGGCGTCGCCCATTGTAGATGGTGTTGTTCAGGTGACTGATGGCGAGTGCCACGTTTTTCGCAACCCCCACGTTGACAAAAGCATAGCTGCCAGGGGAGAGAAAGGAGACATCAGGAGAAATGCAGCGCACACGTGGCCAACACCCCCACCCCCCCACCCCCCCACCACAGTACACACCCTCTGTCGGCAGTTAGGAAGACAAATGCAATGCTAGCATCCATGTCGAGAGGGCCAGAATACAAGAGCAGGGATGTACTGCTGAGGCTGGATAAGGCTCTGCTCAGACTCCCATTTGGAACGGCGGCACAGTGGGTTAGCACTGCTGCCTCACAGCGCCAGGGACCCGGGTTCGATTCCCGGCTTGGGTCACTGTCTGTGTGGAGTCTGCACGTTCTCCCTGTGTCTGATTCCTCCGGTTTCCTCCCACAGTCCGAAAGACGTGCTGGTTAGGGTGCATTGGGCCGTGCTAAATTCTCCCTCGGTGTTACCCGAACAGGCGCCGGAGTGTGGCGACTAGGAGAATTTCACAGTAACTTCATTGCAGTGTTAATGTAAGCCTTACTTGTAAGTAATAAATAAAGTTTTGTGAGCAGTTTTGGGCCCCATACCTAAGGAAGGATGTGCTGGCCTTGGAAAGGGCCCAGAGGAGGTTCACAAGAATGATCCCTGGAATGAAGAGTTTGTCGTATGAGGAACGGGTTGAGGACTCTGGGTCTGTACTCGTTGGAGTTTAGAAGGATGAGGGAGGATCTTACTGAAATACTGAGAGGCCTGGATAGAGTGGACGTGGAGAGGATGTTTCCACAAGTGTGTGAGACTAGAACTCGAGGGCACAACCTCAGGCTAAAGAGGCGATCCTTTAAAACAGAGATGAGGGGAATTTCTTCAGCCAGAGAGTGGTGAATCTGTTGAACTCTTTGCCGCAGAAGGCTGTGGAAGCCGGGTCATTGAGTGTCTTTAAGACAGAGATAGATAGGTTCTTGATTAATAAGGGGATCAGGGGTTATGGGGAAAAGGCAGGAGAATGGGGATGAGAAAAATATCAGCCATGATTGAATGGCGGAGCAGACTCGATGGGCCGAGTGGCCTCATTCTGCTCCTATGTCTTATGGTCTTCCGTCTGGTAACATAACCAACCACAATTTTATACAGAAGTCAATGCTGGTTCAGGTCTTTCACTGCAGCCTCACAGCGCCAGGGGCCCGTGTTCGATTCCGAACTCAGGTCACTGCCTGTGTGGAGTCTGCACGTTCTCCCCGTGTCTGCATGGGTTTCCTCCGGGTGCTCCGGTTTCCTCCCAGAGTCTAAAGATGTGCAGGTTAGGTTAATTGGCCGTGCTAAATTGCCCCTTAGTGTCAGGGGAATTAGCAGGGTAAATACGTGGGATTATGGGGATAGGGCCTGGGTGGGATCGTTGTCGGTGCAGGCTCGATGGGGCAAATGGCCTCCTTCTGCACTGTAGGGATTCTATGAAGAAGGCAAATGGAATTTTGTCCTTCATTGCTAGAGGGATGGAGTTTAAAAACAGCGAGGTTATGTTGCAGCTGTATAAGGTGCTGGTGAGGCCACACCTGGAGTACTGTGTACAGTTTTGGTCTCCTTACCTGAGAAAGGATGTACTGGCACTGGAGGGGGTGCAGAGGAGATTCACTAGATTGATTCCAGAGTTGAGAGGGTTGGCTTATGAGGAGAGGCTGAGTAGACTAGGGCTATACTCCCGGCTTGGGCCACTGTCTGTGTGGAGTTTGCACATTCTCCTCGTGTCTGTGTGGGTTTCCTCCGGGTGCTCCGGTTTCCTCCCACAGTCTAAAGATGTGCGGGTTAGGTTGATTGGCCATGCTAAAATTGCCCTTAGTGTCCTGCGTAGGTTAGAGGGATTAGTGGGTAAAATATGTAGGGGTATGGGGTTAGGGCCTGGGTGGGATTGTGGTCGGTACAGACTCGATGGGCCGAATGGCCTCTTTCTGTGCTGTAGGATTTCTATGATTCTATGATTCTATACTCATTGGAATTCAGAAGAATGAGGGGAAATCATACAGAAACATATAAAATTCTGAAGGGAATAGATAAGATAGAAATATAGATAGGGTGGCACGGTAGCACAGTTGTTAGCACTGCTGCTTCACAGCTCCAGGGACCTGGGTTCGATTCCCGGCTTGGGTCACTGTCTGTGTGGAGTTTGCACATTCAACTCGTGTCTGCGTGGGTTTCCTCCGGGTGCTCCGGTTTCCTCCCACAGTCCAAAGACGTGCGGGTTAGGTTGATTGGCCATGCTAAAATTGCCCTTAGTGTCCTGAGATGCGTAGGTTAGAGGGATTAGTGGGTAAATATGTAGGGATACGGGGGTAGGGCCTGGGTGGGATTGTGGTCGGTGCAGACTCGATGGGCCAAATGGCCTCTTTCTGTGCTGTAGGGTTTCTATGATTTCTAAGAAACAGGGAGGTTGTTTCCACTGGCGGGTGAAACTAGAACTAGGGGGCACGGCCTCAAAATAAGGGGGAGCAGATTTAGGACTGAGTTGAGGAGGAACTTCTTCACACAAAGGGTTGTGAATCTGTGGAACTCCCTGACCAGGGAAGATCATAGAATCCCTACAGTGTAGAAGGAGGCCATTTGGCCCATCGGGTCTGCACCGACCACAATCCCACCCAGGCCCTATCCCCATAATCTCACGCATTTACCCTAGCCAGTCCCCCTGACACTAAGGGGCAATTTAGCATGGCCAATCCACCTAACCTGCACATCTTTGGACTGTGGGAGGAAACCGGAGCACCCGGAGGAAACCTACGCAGACACGGGGCAGAATGTGCACAGATAGCTACCCAAGCCGGGAATCGAACCCAGGTCCTTGGTGCTGTGAGGCACTAGTGCTAACCACCGTGCCGCCCAGACCCCAAGCAGTTGAGGCGACCTCATTGAATGTTTTTAAGGCAAGGATAGATAGATTTTTGAACAGTAAAGGAATGCTATCCTATGACTAAGCTCACTGCCTTGCATAGAATCCCTATAGTGCAGAAGGAAGCCATTCAGCCCATCTATGCCTCTACTTTCTCAGAAGACTAAGGAAATTTGACATGTCAGCTACGACTCTCACCAACTTTTACAGGTGCACCATAGAAAGCATTCTTTCTGGTTGTATCACAGCTTGGTATGGCTCCTGCTCTGCCCAAGACCGCAAGGAACTACAAAAGGTTGTGAATGTAGCCCAGTCCCATCTCGCAAACCAGCCTCCCACCCATTGACTTTATCCACACTTCCCACTGCCTCGGGAAAAGCAGCCAGCATAATCAAGGACCCCACGCACCCCGGACATTCTCTCTTCCACCTTCTTCCATCGGGTAAAAAATACAAAAGGCTGAGGACACGTACCAACCGACTCAAGAACAGCTTCTTCCCTGCTGCCGTCAGACTTTTGAATGGACCGACCTCGCATTAAGTTGATCTTTCTCTACACCCTAGCTATGACTGCAACACTACATTCTGCACCCTCTCCTTTCCTTCTCTATGAACGGTATGCTTTGTACAATGCGAAAGAAACAATACTTTTCACTGCATACTAATACATGTGACAATAAATCGAATCTTTCTTATTGTCTCAAATTGTTTCTCATCTTAATACGCCCTCAGGGGCTCACTGTCTTTCCCTACAGTGCAGAAGGAGGCCATTCGGCCCATCGAGTTTGCACTGACCACAATCCCACCTCGGCCCTATTCCTGTAATCCCACGTAGTTACGCTGCTAATCCCCTTTGTTTGCTAACTTTCCAGTGAAACCCCCCTTGGGACATTTTACGATTTTACAGGCGCTACACAAACACAGGTGGTTACTGAGCAACAAGCCTGTAAGCTTACCATTTTAGGCCCGACACTATTTTGCGAACCCTCACGGGCTCGAACGCGGCAAACAGCTGCAGTATCTGCTCCTGAGAACAAACAGACATGTGGCCGTTAGACGCCAGGTCTACAGGTTCGTTGCGAGTTGCGCTCCCCAGAGGGCAAAGAAATCTTCCCCAACCTCACTCTGTCTAGTGTCCAAAGATGTGTAGGTTAGGTGGATTGGCCGTGCTAAATTGCCCCTCAGTGTCCAAAGATGTGTAGGTTAGGTGGATTGGCCGTGCTAAATTGCCCCTCAGTGTCCAAAGATGTGTAGGTTAGGTGGATTGGCCGTGCTAAATTGCCCCTAAGTGTCTAAAGACGTGTAGTGTTGCGGACGTGGGGTACACGTTGGAGGAAGTTTATTTTTACACTGGCTTGTCCTTCCAGGGGCGGCACAGCGGGTTAGCATTGCTGCCTCACAGCGCCAGGGACCCGGGTTCGATTCCTGGCTCGGGTCACTGTCTGTGTGGAGTCTGCACGTTCTCCCCGTGTCTGCGTGGGTTTCCTCCGGGTGCTCCGGTTTCCTCCCACAGTCCGAAAGACGTGCTAAATTCTCCCTCAGTGTATCCAAACAGGAATATGGCGACTAGGGGGATTTCCACAGCAACTTCATTGCGGTGTTGATGTAAGCCTACTTGTGACACTAATAAATAAACTAAACTAAACAAAAAGCCCGCTCCTCCTGCATGACTGTCCGGGTCAGTGAGTCAATGCTTCACCCAAGCTGGCTACACTAAAGCGCCAACATAATCCGCAATCTGTATGGCAAGGCACAAGGTAGCGGATTGCAATGCATGCTGGTTTCCTCAGGGCAGCTCACATTAAAGAAGGGAGCAAGCGCCAAGAACTCAGGTTCAATTCCCGGCTTGGGTCACAGTCTGTATGGAGTCTGCACGTTCTCCCTGTGTCTGCGTGGGTTTCCTCCGGGTGCTCCGGTTTCCTCCCACACATCATAGATGTGCATGGTCTGGCCATGCTAAATTGTCCCTTAGTGTCCAAAGATGTGCGGGTTAGGGGGATTGGCCATGCTAAATTGTCCCTTAGTGTCCAAAGATGTGCGGGTTAGGTGGATTGGCCATGCTAAATTGTCCCTTCGTGTCCAAAGATGTGGTTAGGTGGATTGGCCATGCTAAATTGCCCCTTAGTGCCCAAAGATGTGCAGGTTAGGTGGATTGGCCATGCTGAATTGCCCCATAATGCCCAAAGATGTGCAGGTTATGTGGATTGGCCATGCTAAATTGCCCCATAGTGCCCAAAGATGTGCAGGTTAGGTAGATTGGCCGTGCTAAATTGCCCCTTAGTGTCCAAAGATGAGTGGGTCAGGTGGATTGGCCATGCTAAATTGTCCCTTCATGTCCAAAGATGTGGTTAGGTGGATTGGCCATGCTAAATTGCCCCTTAGTGCCCAAAGATGTGCAGGTTAGGTGGATTGGCCATGCTGAATTGCCCCATAATGCCCAAAGATGTGCAGGTTATGTGGATTGGCCATGCTAAATTGCCCCATAGTGCCCAAAGATGTGCAGGTTAGGTAGATTGGCCGTGCTAAATTGCCCCTTAGTGTCCAAAGATGAGTGGGTCAGGTGGATTGGCCATGGTAAATTGCCCCTTAGTGTCAGGGGGATTCGTAAGGTAAATATGTGGGGTTATGGGGATAGCGCCTGGGTGGGATTGTTGTTTGTGCAGACTCGATGGGCCAAATGGCCTGCTCCTGCACTATTATTCTTTAAGAGCAGAAGACATCCTGCGAAGGACAAGTCTGCAGTAACCATAACCTCGTTGTGTGAAGGGGGTGAGACGGCTGGGAAATATAAGGGAGGCGCAGACTCCTGCCTGTAATTTCAATCAAGTGCCTCGTGAAACAGTCCCAAGATCAGGCTCGCTCAAAGCTCCGGGCACTGTAGACGTAAGTCAAAGGCGTCCTGGTTTACCTCTGCAATCTCAGATGGGAGATTCCCGATGTAGACATTGTTCCTCTGGCCTATGAGAAACCAGAATAAAAGGGGTTAGTTATGTACATGGTAAGAGGGAGGGAGAGGGCTGAGCCATCCAGCATCACCCCCCCCCCCCACCCACCACAACCCCTCCAAATCTACCCCACCTTGCCCCACCCGTCCCCTGCAAGGCAGCACAGCGGGTTAGCACTGCTGCCTCACAGCGCCAGGGACCCGGGTTCGATTCCCAGCCTCGGGTCACTGTCTGTGTGGAGTCAGCACGTTCTCTCCCCCCCCGTGTCTGCGTGGGTTTCCTCTGGGTGCTCCGGTTTCCTCCCACAGTCCGAAAGACGTGCAGGTTAGGTGGATTGGCCGTGCTAAATTCTCCATCAGTGTCAGGGGGGCTAGCTAGGGTAAATATGTGGGATTACGATACTAGGGTCTGGGTGGGATCGTTGTCGGTGCAGGCTCGATGGGCCGAATGGTCTCCTTCTGCACTGCAGGGTTTCTATGATTCTACTAAGGGGCAATTTAGCATGGCCAATCCCCCTAACCTGCACATCTTTGGACACTAAGGGGCAATTTAGCATGGCCAATCCACCTAACCCACACATCATTGGACACTAAGGGGCAATTTAGCATGGCCAATCCCCCTAACCTGCACATCTTTGGACACTAAGGGCCAATTTAGCATGGCCAATCCCCCTAACCTACACATCATTGGACACTAAGGGGCAATTTAGCACGGCCAATCCACCTAACCTACACATCATTGGACACTAAGGGGCAATTTAGCATGGCCAATCCACCTAACCTGCACATCTTTGGACACTAAGGGGCAATTTAGCATGGCCAATCCACCTAACCTACACATCTTTGGACACTAAGGGGCAATTTAGCATGGCCAATCCACCTAACCTACACATCATTGGACACTAAGGGGCAATTTAGCATGGCCAATCCCCCTAACCTGCACATCTTTGGACACTAAGGGCCAATTTAGCATGGCCAATCCCCCTAACCTACACATCATTGGACACTAAGGGGCAATTTAGCACGGCCAATCCACCTAACCTACACATCATTGGACACTAAGGGGCAATTTAGCATGGCCAATCCCCCTAACCTGCACATCTTTGGACACTAAGGGGCAATTTAGCATGGCCAATCCACCTAACCTACACATCTTTGGACACTAAGGGGCAATTTAGCATGGCCAATCCCCCTAACCTACACATCATTGGACACTAAGGGGCAATTTAGCATGGCCAATCCCCCTAACCTACACATCATTGGACACTAAGGGGCAATTTAGCATGGCCAATCCCCCTAACCTACACATCATTGGACACTAAGGGGCAATTTAGCATGGCCAATCCACCCAACCTACACATCTTTGAACATCTTTACCTTTTGTCTTCTTCAGTTCCAGTCTCCTGTTAGACGGTCCATCGGGGTGGATCAATCTCTGTGTCGGCTGCTTGTCGTCATTTTCATTCTTCGCCCTGGAACGGACACAGGAAGAGACAGTCCAATATTAGTCTGCCTCCAAGTAGAACACTCGTGACGGATCAGACACTGGCTTTCCCAGTAGCACAACCAACAGTGTCCTGCATTTCTATAGCAGCCCTCATGACCTCTGGACATCCCTAGCCCTTCATAGCCAATGAAGTGCTGTAGAAGTGCAATCCCTCCCCCTGGTAGTGCAGTGGCCAATTTACACACAGCTATCTCCTGCAAAAACAAGCCATGACCAGATGATCTACTGGATGATGCTAAGGGGGTGAATGTTGGCCAGGACACCAGGATGGATCATAGGAATGTGGGAACAGGAGTAGGCCATTCAGCCTTTTGAGGTCCCTCAACCATTCAATAAGATCATGGCTGATCTGTGGCGGCACGGTGGTTAGCACTGCTGCCTCACAGCGCCAGGAACCCGGGTTCAATTCCAGCCTCGGGTGACTCCCCATGTGGAGTTTACACATCCTCACCGTGGCTGCGTGGGTTTCCTCCGGGTGCTCCGGTTTCCTCCCACATTCAAAAGATGTGCGGGTTAGGTGCATTGGCTATGCTAAATTGCCCCTTAGTGTCCAAAGATATGCAGGTTAGGTGTTTTGGCCGTGCTAAATTGCCCCTTAGTGTCCAAAGATGTGTAGATTAGGTGGATTGGCCATGCTAAATTGCCCCTTAGTGTCCAAAGATGTGCGGGTTAGGTGGATTGGCCATGCTAAATTGCCCCATAGTCAGGGGACTAGCTAGGGCAAATGCATGTGGTTACGGTGATAGGGCCTGGGTGGGATTGTGATCGGTGCAGACTCGATGGGCCGAATGGCCTCCTTCTGCACTGCAGGGATTCTATGATTCTAACTCGATGTACCTGCCCTCAATCCATATCCCTTGATATCCCTGCTCAATAAGAATGTGTCTGTCTCAGACTGAAACCCAACAACTGAACCAGCATTCACTGCCCTTTGAGGAAGGGTTTCCAACCTACAGCACTCCGTGTGTGTAGAAGTGTTTCCAACATCTCTCCTGAACAGATTAGCCCTAATTTTTAGATTATGGCCCCTGGTTCCAGAGCCTTCAGCTAGTGGAAACAGTTCATCTTTACCCACCCTGTCCTTCCCTGTAGATGTTTTGTAGACTGCTATCAGATCATCCCTCAACCTTCTGAATGAGAGAGAATAAAGGCCTAATTTGTCTAATCTCTCCTCGTAACTTAACCCTGAAGTCCAGGTATCATACCTATAAACCTGCGTTGAACTCCCTCCAGGGCCAGAACACCCTTCCCAAGGTGTGGTGCCCATACCTGCTCACAGAACTCTAACTGGGGTCTAACCAGGGTTTTGTCCAACTGCAGCATAACATCTGCATCCCCATAGTTGCAAAGTTTATTTATTAGTGTCACAAGTAGGCTCACATTAACACCGCAATGAAGTTACCATGAAAATCCCCGAGTCGCCACATTCCAGCACCTGTTCGGGTACACTGAGGGAGAATTTAGCACGGCCAATGTACCTAACCGGCACATCTTTGGACGCTAAGGGGCAATTTAGCATGGCCAATCCACCTGACCAGCACACCTTTGGACACTAAGGGACAATTTAACGTGGCTAATCCATCTAACCTACACAACTTGGGACACCAAGGGGCAACCTAGCATGGCCAAAACATCTAACCAGCACGTGTCTCAGACCGTGGGAGGAAATCGGCGCACCCGGAGGAGACCCACGCAGACACGGGGAGAATGTGCAGACTTCACACAGACAGTGACCCAAGCCGGGAATCGAACCCGTGCTGCCCACTAGGGTTTGGTACAATTTGGTACAATAACATCTACATTCCTTTTCTCCAGCCCTTTAGATATGAGGCCATTGGCCTTCCTGACTATCCAATGCTCTTCTTCAGATAGTGCCGTGGGATCCTCCACGTCCACCTGAGGGAGCAGAAGGGACCCGTTTATGACGTCTTATCCACACTTGCTCATTGAACGTGATGCTTAATTCACTAAAGTGGAGCTTAAACCTACAGCCTTTTGATGCAGGACGCTGAGCCATCAAAGCCTGGACAAAAATCAGCCAGGAACCACCCCCTTTGGATAGGGTCTTCCGATATGGTTGGACATGATGTGGAGATGCCGGCGTTGGACTGGGGTGGGCAGAGTAAGAAGGCTCACAACACCAGGTTAAAGTCCAACTGGTTTATTTGGAATCACGAGCTTTCGGCGCGCTGCTCCTTCATCAGGTGAGTCGCATGAAGATGTTGGCGTATTGAGGTGCGAATTTGGTCCCCATGGCTGTTGCGTGTGTCTGGATAAAGAACTGGTTGTCGAAGGTGAAGACTTTGTGGTCCAGGATGAAGCGGATGAGTTGTAGAATTGCGTCTGGAGATTGGCAGTTGTCGGTGTTGAGTACTGAGGCTATTGCTGCAATGCTGTCGTCATGGGGGATGCTGGTGTAGAGTGCCGAGACATCCATTGTGACGAGAAGTGTTCCTGGTTCAACTGCTCCATGGGTGCTGAGTTTCTGTAAGAAGTCCGTACGCGACAGAAGCTGGGGTTTCTTTGTACGATAGGTTTCAAGATACCCTCGACGTAGCCGGAGAGGTTCTCACACGGGGTCCCATTGCCTGATGCGATGGGACGGCCAGGTGTGTTAGCCCTGTGTATCTTTGGGAGGCATTAGAGATCTCCAACGTGGGGAGTACATCAGATGAGAGCATGGAGGGTCCTCTGAAGGTCCGGATCAAAGGTCTTGATCAGTCTGTTGAGTTGGCGGGTGTGTTTTTTGGTTGGGTAACTGTCTGTAGTTTTCCTGGTTGTTCAGTTGTCGGTACACTTCTTACCTGATTAAGGAGCAGCGCTCCGAAAGCTCGTGATTCCAAATAAACCTGTTGGACTTTGATACGGTTAGAGGTCAGGGAGTGAAGTGTGTGACTGCGAACGTGGCAGGTAGGAAGATCGAGAAGGTAGCAGTGGAGGAAATGCAGCCTTTGCACTTGTCCAAGAGGTCCGAGGTTCATGTAGTCCGTGTGGACAAAAGTGGTGGTTGCAAGGTGGTTGGGCGAACTGACCACGTGGTACAGGAAGCTATTCAAGTGGCGGGTACTTGATAGGAATGTAGTGAGGTGGGGGATAGTGTAGTCAGGGGAATAGAACCGTTGTCCTCAGCCAAGACCACAAGTCCAGAAGGCTGCCCGATGCCAGGGTCCCAGACGTCTGCTTGGCTTTGGGGAGGAACCTATGGTGGGAGGGGGAGGACAGAGTTGTCACGAATGACGTGAGTACCTAGATAAAACTAAGAAAGAAAGTCTGCACAAGGATTTGAACCTAGAATTAGAATCATAGAGTCCCTACAGTGCAGAAGGAGGCCATTCGGCCCATCACGCCTGCACCGACAACAATCCCACCCAGGCCCTATCCCCGTAACCCCACATATTTACACTGCTAATCCCTCTAAGCTACGCATCCCGGGACACTAAGGAGCAATTTATCATGGCCAATCCACCTAACCTGCACATCTTTGGACACTAAGGGGCAATTTATCATGGCCAATACACCTAACCTGCACATCTTTAGAGTGTGTGGCAGGAAACCTCGAGCACCCGGAGGAAACCCACGCAGACACGGGGAGAACATGCAAACTCCACACAGACAGTGACCCAAGCCGGGAATCGAACCCAGGTCCCTGGCGCTGTGAGGCAGCAGTGCTAACCCACTGTGGCACACTCAATGAATTCCACATAAATATATTCCATACAAATTACAATAAATATTCTTTCCCCTCCCTCCGCCCCCCCCCCTCCCCCACCCCTTCCCCCTCACCCAGCTGAGTATGGTGTTTGACATTGTGTGTGCTACAACCCATCTCCACTGGTCCGGGGATTGCAGGCAAGCACTATCCACTAATCGGATGTCAAGGACTGGCTCCACCTCGATGCCTCTTGCAGTCAAATAGTTCACCGAAGTACAGTGCTTGAACACACGCATGGAAAGTGGGCAGGTGCCATGGAAACAAGCCCCAGAGGGAGGGGATTTTCACAATACAAAGGACAAAGAAAATTACAGCACAAGAACAGGCCCTTCGGCCCTCCAAGCCTGCACCGACCATGCAGCCCTCGTCTGAAGTAAAACCCCCTACCCTTCCGGGGACCGTATCCCTCTATTCCCATCCTATTCATGTATTTGTCCAGACGCCCCTTAAAACTCACTACCGTATCTGCTTCCACTACCTCCTCCCGCAGCGAGTTCCAGGCACCCACCACCCTGTGTAAAAAATTTGCCTCGTACATCTCCTTTAAACCTTGCCCCTCGCACCTTAAACCTGTGCCCCCCCCTAGTAATTGACTCTTCCATCCTGGGAAAAAGCTTCTGACTATCCACTCTGTCCATGCCTCTCATAATCTTGTAGACTTCTATCAGGTCGCCCCCTCAGCCTCCGTCGTTCCAGTGAGAACAAACCAAGTTTCTCCAACCTCTCCTCATAGCTAATACCCTCCATACCAGGCAACATCCTGGTAAATCTTTTCTGTACCCTCTCCAAAGCCTCCACATCCTTCTGGTAGTGTGGCGACCAGAATGGAACACTATATTCCAAGTGCAGCCTAACTAAGGTTCTACAAAGCTGCAACATGACTTGCGAATTTTTAAACTCAATACCCCGGCCGATGAAGGCAAGCATGCCGTATGCCTTCTTGACAACCTTCTCCACCTGCGTTGCCACTTTCAGTGACCTGTGTACCTGTACACCCAGATCCCTTTGCCTATCAATACACTTAAGGATTCTGCCATTTGCTGTATATTTGCTATCTGTATTAGACCTTCCAAAATGCATTACCTCACAGTTGTCAGATTAAACTCCATCTGCCATCTCTCCACCCAAACCTCCAACCAATCTATATCCTGCTGTATCCTCTGATGGTCCTCATCGCTATCCACAAATCTACCAACCTTTGTGTCGTAATCCACCAACTTTTGTGTCTCCTTTAAACCTTGCCCCTTCAACCTATGCCCCCTAGTAATTGACTCTTCCACCCTGGGAAAAAGCTTCTGACTCTCCACTCTGTCCGCGCCCCTCATAATCTTGTAGACTTCCATCAGGTCGCCCCTCAACCTCCGTCATACCTTCACTGTAGTGTTAGTGTAAGCCTACTTGTGACACTAATAAATAGACTTTCAAACAGACAGTTGGCAACACAAACCAGACCCCCTAACATGGATGTAGAATTTAGAAACACCACCCACATCTCCCCTTCCCAAGGTCATGCGTCTGTATTTCAGTAAAATAAATATGGTACAAGACTCACATTCTCATGTTTTCCAAAGGCTTCCTCAGACCTGTAAGAGTTCAAAGGGCAGGTCAGAAAATTTCAATTGTGATAGAAGATTCTAACACTTCAGTTCCATCAGCAAATAACAGCTTAAAAATGGAATTGAATGATGCAACTCTCAACAGACGCTTGATGGTTTGAGTTATAAGGAGAGGCTGGATAGACTGGGATTTTTGTCTCTGGAGCGTAGGAGGCTGAGGGGTGATCTTATAGAGGTCTATAAAATAACGAGGGGCATGGATCAGCTAGATAGTCAATATCTTTTCCCAAAGGTAGGGGAGTCTAAAATTGGAGGTTATAGGTTTAAGGTGAGAGGGTTGAGATATGAAAGGGTCCAGAGGGGCAATTTTTTCACACAGAGGGTGGCGAGTGTCTAGAACAAGCTGCCAGAGGTAGTAGTAGAGGTGGGGACAATTTTGTCTTTCCAAAAGCATTTCGATAGTTACATGGGCATAAGAGGGGTATGGGCCAAATGCGGGCAATTGGAACGAGCTAAGCGGTAACAACGGGGCGGCATGGACAAGTTGGGCCGAAGGGCCTGTTTCCACGCTGTAAACCAACTCTAAGACACTTGCCGGGTCTGTTGACTGCCGTCGACAGCACTGATATACATGATCCAACAAAGTATAACAAGCAGCAGATTAAACAACGGTAAACACCCAGAAGAGACATACAGGCTGGAATCTAATCGAAGTGGTTTGAGGGAGACAGGGGGGTGCTTTTACATTGAATAACAATTAGCTCAGAGTGGGTTAAAGCGCGTGATATAATTAGGATGTTAATCTTTTAGGGTAAACCAAACGATATAATTAGGATGTTTTGGGGGTTTATATATAGAATACAACCACCTGGGAGCGATTTACAGACCGGAATCTAATCGAGGGGAACGGGGTGGTTTATATATAGAATTACAGATACCCGGGAGTGAGTTACAGACTGGAATCTAATCGAGGGGAACGGGGTGGTTTATATGTAGAATAACAGATACCCGGAGGTGAGTTACAGACTGGAATCTAATCGAGGGGTTCGGGGTAGTTTATATATAGAATAACAGATACCCGGGAGTGAGTTACAGACTGGAATCTAATCGAGGGGTTCAGGGTGGTTTATATATGGAATAACAGGTACCCAGGAGTGAGTTACAGACTGGAATCTAATAGAGGGGTTCGGGATGGTTTATATATAGAATTACAGATACCCGGGAGTGAGTTACAGACTGGAATCTAATCGAGGGGTGCGGGGTGGTTTATATATAGAATAACAGATACCCGGAGGTGAGTTACAGACTGGAATCTAATCGAGGGGTTCGGGGTAGTTTATATAAAGAATAACAGATACCCGGAAGTGAGTTACAGACTGGAATCTAATCGAGGGGTTCGGGGTAGTTTATATATAGAATAACAGATACCCGGGAGTGAGTTACAGACTGGAATCTAATCGAGGGGTTCAGGGTGGTTTATATATGGAATAACAGGTACCCAGGAGTGAGTTACAGACTGGAATCTAATAGAGGGGTTCGGGATGGTTTATATATAGAATTACAGATACCCGGGAGTGAGTTACAGACTGGAATCTAATCGAGGGGTGCGGGGTGGTTTATATATAGAATAACAGATACCCGGAGGTGAGTTACAGACTGGAATCTAATCGAGGGGTGCGGGGTGGTTTATATATAGAATAACAGATACCCGGAGGTGAGTTACAGACTGGAATCTAATCGAGGGGTGCGGGGTGGTTTATATATAGAATAACAGATACCCGGAGGTGAGTTACAGACTGGAATCTAATCGAGGGGTTCGGGGTAGTTTATATAAAGAATAACAGATACCCGGGAGTGAGTTACAGACTGGAATCTCATAGAGGGGTTCAGGGTGGTTTATATATGGAATAACAGGTACCCAGGAGTTACAGACTGGAATCTAATAGAGGGGTTCGGGATGGTTTATATATAGAATAACAGATGCCCGGAAGTGAATTACAGACTGGAATCTAATCATGGGATTCAGAGATGGTTTATATAAAGAATAACGGATACCCGGGAGTGAGTTACAGACTGGAATCTAATCGAGGGGTTCGGGGTGGTTTATATATAGAATAGCAGATACCCGGGAGTGAGTTACAGACTGGAATCTAATCGAGGGGTTCGGGGAGGTTTATATATAGAAAAACAGATACCCAGGAGTGAGTAACAGGCTAATTGAGGAGTTCTGGGTGGTTTATATATAGAATAGCAGATACCCGGGAGTGAGTTACAGACTGGAATCTAATCGAGGGGTTCGGGGTGGTTTATATATAGAATAAGATACGCGGGAGTGAGTTACAGACTGGAATCTAATCGAGGGGTTCGGGGTGGTTTATATATAGAATAACAGATACCCGGGAGTGAGTTACAGACTGGAATCTAATCGAGGGGTTCGGGGTGGTTTATATATAGAATAAGATACCCGGGAGTGAGTTACAGACTGGAATCTAATCGAGGGGTTCGGGGTGGTTTATATATAGAATAAGATACGCGGGAGTGAGTTACAGACTGGAATCTAATCGAGGGGTTCGGGGTTGTTTATATATAGAATAACAGATACCCGGGAGTGAGTTACAAACTGGAATCTAATCGAGGTGTTCGGGGTGGTTTATATATAGAATAACAGATACCCGGGAGTGAGTTACAGACTGGAATCTAATCGAGGGGTTCAGCGTGGTTTATATATAGAATAACACATACCCGGGAGTGAGTTACAGACTGGAATCTAATCGAGGGGTTCGGGGTTGTTTATATATGGAATAACAGATATCCGTAGGGGTTATCTGATAGCAGTGGCTTTCGTGTGAGGGAATATTGACAATTGGGTCTTGTACCACATTGGATGAGACCATTCAGCCCATCAGTGGCATGGCAGCCAAGGGGTCACTTGGTCGTGGCAGGTGCCTGGCATCAGGCTGGCAGCTTGGAGGATGGTGTCAGGCTGATGGGCCCAGCTGAGGTTGGGGGAGATAGTGGGACTGGAGCTGGAAGAGTGGGAGCTATGATGAGCCACAGAGACACAACACCTCACCCTCCACAGCCTCGATCTCCATCGCCCCACCTGAGCCCCTCCCCCCCCCCGCCCCAGCGGAAATGGGGTCTCCTAGCCCCTCCTACCCCACGTGACCGGAAACCCAGCCACCCGCCCCGCTCAGGCCGGCTTTCCCTTGCGGGTTGTTGCCGGGTGGGAAGTAACTTCCGCCCCGCACGGCGGCCATTTTGGGAGGGGAGAAGGAAGCAGCGAGCGGGAGCTTGGTGGCCCGTTACCCGGCAGCCCCCGCGCCGGGCGGCCGTTACCCGGCAGCCCCCGGGAGGGCGGGAAAGGCTAGCGCGTGCGGCGCCGGCCCCGCCGCCATTTTGTGCAATTGGCCCTCAGTCAGTCAGTCAGTCAGAAGAGAAGGAAGGGGCAGCAGCTCCTCCTGGTGCTGTTACTGGCATTTGCACCTCCCAATACATAAAATAAACCTTGTCCCATCCTTTTCCCTTACACTTAATGCTAAATTGCCCATTTAGTGTCCAAAGATGTGTAGGTTAGGTGGATTGGCCATGCTAAATTGTCCCTTAGTGTCCAAAGATGTGCAGGTTAGGGGGATTGGCCATGCTAAATTGTCCCTTAGTGTCCAAAGATGTGTAGGTTAACTAGATTGGCCGTGCTAAATTGCCCCTTAGTGTCCATAGATGTGCAGGTTAGGGGGATTGGCCATGCTAAATTGTCCCTTAGTGTCCAAAGATGTGCAGGTTAGGGGGATTGGCCATGCTAAATTGCCCCTTAATGTCCAAAGATGTGTAGGTTAGGTGGATTGGCCATGCTAAATTGCCCCTTAGTGTCCAAATATGTGCAGGTTAGGTGGATTGGCCATGCTAAATTGCCCCTTAGTGTCCAAATATGTGCAGGTTTGGTGGATTGGCTATGCTAAATTGTCCTTTAGTGTCCAAAGATGTGCAGGTTAGGAGGATTGGCCATGCTAAGTTGCCCCATAGTGTCCAATAATGTGGGGGTTAGCTGGATTGGCCATGCTAAATTGTCCCTTAATGTCCAAAGATGTGTGGGTTAGGTGGATTGGCCATGCTAAATTGTCCCTTAGTGTCCAAAGATGTGCGGGTTAGGAGGATAGGCTATGCTAAATTGCCCCTTCGTGTCCAAAGATGTGCAGGTTAGGGGGATTGGCCATGCTAAATTGTCCCTCAGTGTCCAAAGGTGTGCAGGTTAGCTAGATTGGCCATGCTAAATTGTCCTTTAGTGTCCAAAGATGTGCGGGTTAGGAGGATAGGCTATGCTAAATTGCCCTGTAGTGTCCAATGATGTGCAGGTTAGGGGAATTGGCCATGCTAAATTGCCCCTTAGTGTCCAAAGATGTGTAGGTTAACTAGATTGGCCATGGTAAATTGCCCCTTAGTGTCCAAAGATGTGCAGGTTAGGGGGATTGGCCATGCTAAATTGCCCCTTAGTGTCCAAAGATATGTAGGTTAGGTGGATTGGCCATGCTGAATTACCCCTTAGTGTCCAAAGATGTGCGTGTTAGGTGGATTGGTCATGCTAAATTGACCCTTAGTGTCCAAATATGTGCGGGTTAGGTGGATTGGTATTTGATTTGATTTATTATTGTCATATGTATTACTATGCAGTGAAAAGTATTGTTTCTTGCCTGCTATACGCCAAAGCATACTGTTCATAGAGAAGGAAAGGAGAGAGTGCAGAATGTAGTGTTACAGTCATAGCTGGGGTGTAGAGAAAGATCAACTTAATGCGAAGTAGATCCATTCAAAAGTCTGACGGCAGCAGGGAAGAAACTGCTCTTGCGTCGGTTGATCCTATTGTAACTTCAACCCCATGTCCCTGCCGACCGCCGACAACCTTCCACCTCCCCTTGTTAATCAAGAATCTATCTAGCTCACTCTTAAAAATATACCAAGACTCTGCTCCCACTGCCTTTGGAGGAAGAGAGTTCCAAAGACCCAACACCCTCCTTATCTCTGTCCTAAATGAGCAGCCCCTTATTTTTAAACAGTGACCCTTTAGTTGTAGATTCTCCGACAAGTGGACGTAAGTCTGAGGGGCTGTGTAGCCCCCTTCTGTTCCTGTTATAGAACTGAAAAGTATGAAAGTTCTGCTAAACCTGCATCAAACCTTGATTAGACCACATTTGAATACTGTGAGCACTTCTGCACTCCATATCATGAAATGGTATTTTTACTGGTGAGGATGCAGAAAACATTCAGTAGGATAATACCAGAAATATGTGGGTGTACACTTGAGGAGCGGATTGACAGGCTGTGTTTGGTCTCAAAGAAGAGATCAGTTTTGATTTGATTTGATTTGATTTATTATTGTCACATGTATTGGGATACAGTGAAAAGTTTTGTTTCTTGCGCGCTATACAGACAAAGCATACCGTTCATAGAGAGGGAAAGGAGAGGGTGCAGAATGTAATGTTACAGTCATAGCGAGGGTACAGACTACTTAATGCGAGGTAGCTCCATTCAAAAGTCTGACGGCAGCAGGGAAGAAGCTGTTCTTGAGTCGGTTGGTACGTGGCCTCAGACTTTTGTGTCTTTTTCTCGACGGAAGAAGTTGGAAGAGAGAATGTCCGGGGTGCGTGTGGGGTTCTTAATTATGCCGGCTGCTTTAAAGTTGAAGTTTATTTATTAGTCACAAGTAAGGCTTACATTAACACTGCAATTAAGATACTATGAAATTCCTCTAGTCGCCACACTCCGGCACCTGTTCGGGTCAGTGCACCTAACCAGCACATCTTTCAGACTGGGAGGAAACCGGAGCACCCAGAGAAAACCCACACAGACATTTGATTTTGATTTGATTTGATTTATTATTGTCACATGTATTAATATACAGTGAAAAGTATTGTTTCTTGCGCGCTATACAGACAAAGCATACCATTCATAGAGAAGGAAAGGAGACAGTGCAGAATGAAGTGTTACAGTCATAGCTAGGGTGTAGAGAAAGATCAACTTAATGCGAGGTAGGTCCATTCAAAAGTCTGACAGCAGCAGGGAAGAAGCTGTTCTTGAGTCGGTCGGTACGTGACCTCAGACTTTTGTATCGTTTTCCCGAAGGAAGAAGGTGGAAGAGAGAATGTCCGGGGTGCGTGGTGTCCTTAATTATGCTGGCTGCTTTTCCCGAGGCAAGGGGAAGTGTAGACAGGATGGGAGGCTGGTTTGCGTGATGAATTGGGCTATATTCACGACCTTTTGTAGTTCCTTGTGGTCTTGGGCAGAGCAGGAGCCATACCAAGCTGTGATACAACCAGAAAGAATGCTTTCTATGGTGCATCTGTAAAAGTTGATGAGAGTCGTAGCTGACATGCCAAATTTCCTTAGTCTTCTGAGAAAGTAGAAGCGTTGATGGGCTTTCTTAACTATAGTGTTGGCATGGGGGTACCAGGACAGGTTGTTAGTGATCTGGACACCTAAAAACCTGAAGCTCCCGACCCTTTCTACTTAATCCCCGTTGATGTAGACAGGGGCATGTTCTCCTTTATGCTTCCTAAAAGTCGATGACAATCTCCTTCATTTTGTTGACATTGAGGGAGAGATTCTAGCCAGTGGCGTTGAGTTTATAGAGCAGGTACTAGCCCAGCTAAGTACCGATGGGAGATTGAATGATGCTTGCCCTGGTTGTTTGACCCAAGGTGGTATCACATGCTGTATTCAGCCCACTGCATTAGAGGGGAACTGGGAGAGCCTCTTTCCCCTACCCTTAAATGTACTTACTAATTAAGCAAACATACTACAAAGAACAAAGAACAATACAGCACAGGAACAGGCCCTTCGGCCCTCCAAGCCCGCGCCGTTCCCTGCTCCAAACTAGACCATTCTTTTGTATCCCTCCATTCCCACTCCGTTCATGTGGCTATCTAGATAAGTCTTAAACGTTCCCAGTGAGCCTGCCTCCACCACCTTGCCCGGCAGCGCATTCCAGGCCCCCACCACCCTCTGTGTAAAAAACATCATTCTGATATCCGTGTTAACCTCCCCCCCCCCCCTCACCTTGAACCTATGACCCCTCGTGAACATCACCACCGACCTGGGAAAAAGCTTCCCACCGTTCACCCTATCTATGCCTTTCATAATTTTATACACCTCTATTAGGTCACCCCTCATCCTCCGTCTTTCCAGTGAGAACAACCCCAGTTTACCCAATCTCTCCTCATAACTAAGCCCTTCCATACCAGGCAACATCCTGGTAAACTTCCTCTGCACTCTCTCTAAAGCCTCCACGTCCTTCTGGTAGTGTGGCGACCAGAACTGGGCGCAGTATTCCAAATGCGGCCAAACCAACGTTCTATACAACTGCAACATCAGACCCCAACTTTTATGCTCTATGTCCCGTCCTATAAAGGCTACTTGCCATATGCTTTATTCACTACCTTCTCCACCTGTGCCGTCACCTTCAAGGATCTGTGGACTTGCACACCCAGGTCCCTCTGCGTATCTACACCCTTTATGGTTCTGCCATTTATCGTATAGCTCCCTCCTACGTTAGTTCTACCAAAATGCATCACTTCGCATTTATCTGGATTGAACTCCATCTGCCATTTCTTTGCCCAAATTTCCAGCCTATCTATATCCTTCTGTAGCCTCTGACAATGTTCCTCACTATCTGCAAGTCCAGCCATTTTCGTGTCGTCCGCAAACTTACTGATCACCCCAGTTACACCTTCTTCCAGATCGTTTATATAAATCACAAACAGCAGAGGTCCCAATACAGAGCCCTGCGGAACACCACTAGTCACAGGCATCCAGCCGGAAAAAGACCCTTCCACTACCACCCTCTGTCTTCTGTGACCAAGCCAGTTCTCCACCCATCTAGCCACCTCCCCCTTTATTCCATGAGATCCAACCTTTTGCACCAACCTACCATGAGGGACTTTATCAAACGCCTTACTAAAGTCCATGTAGACGACATCCACGGCCCTTCCCTCGTCAACCATTCTAGTCACTTCTTCAAAAAACTCCACCAGGTTAGTGAGGCATGACCTCCCTCTCACAAAACCATGCTGACTTTCGTTAATGAGTTTATTCCTTTCTAAATGCGCATACATCCTATCTCTAAGAATCCTCTCCAACAACTTCCCGACCACGGACGTCAAGCTCACCGGCCTATAATTTCACGGGTTATCCTTCCTACCCTTCTTAAATAACGGGGCAACATTAGCTATCCTGCAATCCTCTGGGACCTCACCTGTGTCCAGTGACGAGACAAAGATTTGCGTCAGAGGCCCAGCGATTTCATCTATCGTCTCCCTGAGCAGCCTGGGATAGATTCCATCAGGCCCTGGGGATTTGTCAGTCTTTATATTCTCTAACAAACCTAACACTTCCTCCCTTGTAATGGAGATTTTCTCTAACGTGTCTGCGTGGGTTTCCTCCGGGTGCTCCGGTTTCCTCCCACAGTCCGTAAGACGTGCTGGTTAGGGTGCATTGGCCGTGCTAAATTCTCCCTCAGTGTTACCCGAACAGGCGCCGGAGTGTGGCGACGAGGGGATTTTCACAGTAACTTCATTGCGGTGTTAATGTACGCCTACTTGTGACACTAATAAATAAAAATAAATAGTATGGCTCCTCAGCAACAGCAAGGTGAGATACTCAGGGGAGAAGGATATTCAGTGGGGCAGGATTCAATCAAGCCATCCATTAATAATCGGACCTCTCGGGGACAAAAGTGGGGAATTATGCTTGGAGCCCAAAGAAGTCAACACTCCCCTCCGAGACACTCCCAGTCAACACATCCCTCTCCTTTGTGAATACCGACACAAAGTATTCATTTAGGATCTCCCCTACTTCTTAGACACGGGAAGAACGTGCAGGTTTTGTGAAGGGGAGGTCGTGTCTCACTAACTTGATCAAGTTTTTCGAGAAAGTGACGAAGATGATTGATGAGGGTAGGGCAGTGGGTGTTGTCTACATGGACTTCAGTAAGGCCTTTGACAAGGTCCCTCATGGCAGACTGGCGCAGAAGGTGAAGTCGCATGGGATCAGAGGTGAGCTGGCAAGGTGGATACAGAACTGGCTCGGTCAAAGAAGACAGAGGGTAAAGAACAAAGAACAAAGAAAATTACAGCACAGGAACAGGCCCTTTGGCCCTCCAAGCCTGCACCGACCATGCTGCCTGACTGAACTAAAACCCTCTACCCTTCCGGGGACCATATCCCTCCATTCCCATCCTATTCATGTATTTGTCAAGACGCCCCTTAAAACTCATTACCGTATCTGCTTCCACTACCCCCCGGGCAGCAAGTTCCAGGCATCCATCACCCTCTGTGTAAAAAATCTGCCTCGTACATCTCCTTTAAACCTTGCCCCTCGCACCTTAAACTTGTGCCCCCTAGTAATTGACTCTTCCACCCTGGGAAAAAATAAATTTCATTTATTTATTAGTCACAAGTAAGGCTTACATTAACGCTGCAATGAAGTTACTGTGAAATTCCCACTAGTCGCCACACTCCCGCGCCTGTTCAGGTCAATGCACTTAACTAGCACGTCTTTCAGAATGTGGGAGGAAACCGGAGCACCCGGAGGAAACCCACGCAGACACGGGGAGAACGTGCAGACTCCACACAGACACTGACCCAAGCCGGGAATCGAACCCAGGCCTCTGGCGCTGTGAGGCAGCAGTGCTAAACCACTGTGCCACCGTGCCGTTCTAGAGGGGCAGTTAAGGGTCAACCACATTGCTGTGGATCTGGAGTCACATGTAGGCCAGACCAGGTAAGGACAGCAAAAGTTTAAAGTTTATTTATTAGGTGTCACAAGTAGCCTTACATTAACACTGCAATGAAGTTACTGTGAAACTCCCCCAGTCGCCACACTCTGGCGCCCGTCCGGATACACTGAGGGAGAATTTAGCACGGCCAATGCACCCTAACCAGCACGCCTTTCGGACTGTGGGAGGAAACCGGAGCACCCGGAGGAAACCCACGCAGACACGGCGAGAGCGCGCAAACTCCACACATACAGTGACCCGAGCCGGGAATCGAACCCGGGTCCCTGGTGCTGTGAGGCAGCAGTGCTAACCACTGTGTCACCGTGCCTAAAGGGACATTAGTGAATCAGGTGGGTTTTTACGACAATGGTTTCATGATCATCACTGGATTTCTTTTTATTGCATTGTTTGTGTTTTATTTTTATTCAATTCAAATTCCACTATTTGCTGCGGTGGGATTCGAACCCGGGCACCCAGAACATTCCCCTGGGTCTCTGGATTACTAGCCCAGTAACAGTACCACTACTCCGTTGCTTCCCCACATACACCTGACAGGGCAGAGAGGGTTTAATATCTCATCTAACAAATAGCACCTCCAACAGTGCAACATTGCCTAAGTATTGAAATGTTAGCATTCATGTCACGAGGGCTAGAATACAAGAGCAGGGATGTACTGCTGAGGCTGGATAAGGCTCTGGTCAGTCCCCATTTGGAGTATTGTGAGCTGCTTTTGTACCCGTACCTAAGGAAGGATGTGCCGGCCTTGGAGGGGGTCCAGAGGAAGTTCACAAGAATGATCCCAGGAATGAAGAGCTTGTCGTATGAGAAGTGGTTCAGGAATCTGGGTCTGTACTCGATGGAGTTTAGAAGGGTGAGGGGGGAATCTCATTGAAATTTACAGAATACTGAGAGGCCTGGATAGAGTGGACATGGAGAGGATGTTTCCACTAGTGGGAGAGGCTAGAACTCGAGGGCACAACCTCAGAGTGAAGGGACGCTCCTTTAAAACTGAGATGAGGAGGAATTTCTTCAGCTAAAGAGTGGTGAATCTGTGGAACTCATTGCCACAGAAGGCTGTGGAGGCCGGGTCATTGAGTGAAGTTAAGACAGAGATAGATTCTTGATTAATAAGGGGATCAAGGGTTATGGGGAAAAGGCAGGAGAATGGGGATGAGAATCATATCAGCCGTGATTGAATGGCGGAGCAGACTGGATGGGCCAAATGGCCTAATTCTGCTCCTATGTCTTACAGTCTTATTGAAGTGCAGTGTCAGTGTAGATATTTATGCTCAGGTCCTGGATTGGGACTTCAACCCACAACATTTTGACTTAGAGGCAAAACGCTTCCAACCGAAGCACAAGAGCAAACGGGATAAATGTGTTAAAGTGATCAACAAGAGAGTTTGGTTTTACTTCGTTGGGTTCGGGCAAAACTGAACCGTGTCACTGAAACATATGTTGCTTTTCCATACACCAGCCAGATCTTCCAATCTGGCCAAGGGTGCACCCACACTTCGTACTTCCCAGCGGTGAGGGGTACACTCGACGGGAGATCCCGTGGATAATGGCAGGGCCAGCAGATCCCGTCACTAGCCAATGGCAGGCCACCTCCACCACACAGCGGGTTGCATGGAAATTCCTACCCTCCCCCACCCCCCCCCCCCCCCCCCGCCTCCCACCCCCCGCCCCCCCGACCCCCACCACCACCTCAGCCTGTTTCTTATTGACGGCAAGTCCAATTTGAAAACAACAAGTGAGTTTAGTTTGATTTGATTTGTTATTGATTTGTGATTTGAAGGATGAGAGGTGACCTGATAGAGGTTTACAAGATGTTGAGAGGTCTGGATAGGGTAGACTCTCAGAGGCTATTTCCAAGGGCTGAAATGGTTGCTACGAGAGGACACAGGTTTAAGGTGCTGGGGGGTAGGTACAGAGGAGATGTCAGGGGTAAGTTTTTCACTCAGAGGGTGGTGGGTGAGTGGAATCGGCTGACGTCGGTGGTGGTGGAGGCAAACTCGTTGGGGTCTTTTAAGAGACTTCTGGATGAGTACATGGGATTTAATGGGATTGAGGGCTATAGATAGGCCTAGAGGTGGGGATGTGATCGGCGCAACTTGTGGGCCGAAGGGCCTGTTTGTGCTGTGGCTTTCTATGTTCTATGTTCTATGTTATTGCCACGTGTATTAGTATACAGTAAAAAGTATTGTTTCTTCCCCGCTATACAGACAAAGGTAAAGGACACAGAGAAGGAAAGGAGAGAGTGTCGAATGTAGTGCTACACTCATAGCTTGTGGGGAGATGGTGGTTTAGTTTATTGGTAAGATCAATGGGCCTGTAACCCTCCGAGGCCCAGGCTGAAGCTCTGGGAGACACGGCTTCAAATTCCACCACGCCAGCTGGTGGAATTTAAATTTAATTAATAAATCTGGGATTGAAAAGTTGATCTCAGTAATGGTGACCATCAAACTATCATCAAATGTCATTAAAACCCATCTGGTTCACTAACGTCCTTTAGGGAAGGAAATCTGCCGTCCTTACCCGGTCTGGCCTATATCTGACTCCAGAGCCACAGCAATGTGGTTGATTCTTAAATACTTCAGTTCAAGGGCAATTAGGGACAGGCAAAAAATTGCCAGTGATGCCGACATCCTATGAAAGAATCATAGAATCCCTACAGTGATGAAGGAGGCCATTCGGCCGGTCGATGCTGCACTGACCACAATCCCACCCAGGCCCTATCCCCGTAACCCCACGCATTTGCCTCACTAATCCCCCTGACAATTTCGCATGACCAATCCACCTATCCTGCACATCTTTGGGACTGTGGGAGGAAACCGGAGCACCCGGAGGAAACCCACGCAGACACGGGGAGAATGTGCAAACTCTGCACAGACAGTGACCCGAGGCCGGAATCGAACCCGGGTCCCTGGCGCTGTGAGGCAGTCGTGCTAACCACAGTGCCACCGTGCCACCAAGAATAAAGGGAAAAAAATTGCACTGCCTTGCCACAGAAATAAAAATACCATTACAAGTGTCTCTCCCTTGTTCATTCTTGCCATATTCTCTGCTCCAGAAAAGCTGATTAAATCTATGGAGCAATTGAGTGCTATTTGGCAGCTTAACTAACATGGAACCACACAGAGAAGATCACACAGTGCCGAATACTTTTACTATTTAATCCTAAATCACAAAATTTAAGATAGCTCGAGGAAAGATGGGAACAGTTAAATGCACTTAAACTGATTTGTAACCCTTGGAGAGGTAGCAGTGGAAGGGTGCGTTTCTGAATGGAGGGCTGTGACAAGTGGTGTTCCTCAGGGATCAGTGCTGGGACTTTTGCTGTTTGTAATATTATATAAATGATTTGGAGGAAAATGTAACTGGATTGATTAGTAAGTTTGCGGTCGTCACAAAGGTTGGTGGATTTGCGGATAGTGATGAGGACCATCAGAGGATACAGCAGGATATAGATCAGTTGGAGACTTGGGCGGAGAGATGGCAGATGGAGTTTAATCTGGACAAATGTGAGGTAATGCATTTTGGAAGGTCTATTACAGATAGGAAATATACAGTAAATGGCAGAACCCTTAGGAGTATTGATAGGCAAAGGGATCTGGGTGTACAGGTACACAGGTCACTGAAAGTGGCAATGCAGGTGGAGAAGGTAGTCAAGAAGGCATACGGCATGCTTGCCTTCATCGGCCGGGGTATTGAGTTTAAAAATTGGCAAGTCATGTTGCAGCTTTATAGAACCTTAGTTAGGCTGCACTTGGAATATAGTGTTCAATTCTGGTCGCCACACTACCAGAAGGATGTGGAGTCTTTGGAGAGGGTATAGAAAAGATTTACCAGGATGTTGCCTGGTATGGAGGGCATTAGCTATGAGGAGAGGTTGGAGAAACTTGGTTTGTTCTCACTGGAACGACGGAGGTTGAGGGGAGACCTGATAGAAGTCTACAAGATTATGAGAGGCATGGACAGAGTGGATAGTCAGAAGCTTTTTCCCAGGGTGGAAGAGTCAATTACTAGGGGGGCAGAGGTTTAAAGTGTGAGGGGCAAGGTTTAAAGGAGATGTACGAGGCAGATTTTTTACACAGAGAGTGGTGGGTGTCTGGAACCGTTGCCGGGGGAGGTAGTGGAAGCGGATACGGTAGTGACTTTTAAGGGGCGTCTTGACAAGTACATGAATGAGATGGGAATAGAGGGATATGGTCCCCGGAAGCGTAGGGGGTTTTAGTTAAGTCGGGGCAGCATGGTCGGTGCAGGCTTGGAGGGCCGAAGGGCCTGTTCCTGTGCTGTAATTTTCTTTGTTCTTGTTCTTTGTACTCGGCACAGACAGTGACCCAAGCCGGCAATTGAACCCGGGTCCCTGGAGCTGTGAGGCAGCAGTGATAACCACTGTGCCATCGTGCTGCCCTATTAGCATGGCCAATGCATCCAACCAGCATGTCCTTCAGAACTGTGGGAGGAAACCAGAGCACCCGGAGGAAACCCTCATGGACATTGGGGGGGAGGCGGGGAATGTGCAGACTCCACACAGACAGTGACCCAAGCCGGGAATCGAACCCGGGTCCCTAGCGCTCTGAGGCAGCAGCGCTAACCCACCGTGCTGAAATTCTATGTTTACTCGGAAGGATAGGAGACATTAATCATCACCACTAAAATCGGATTAGCCGGTTACCATCAACATGGTCACCATTGACTAGAAGCTGAGCTGGATTCTCCACATAAGTACTCTGGCTATAATAGCAGACCAGAGACTGGAAATCCTGCAGTGAGGAACTCATCTCCTGACCCCTGAAGGCATGTCTATCGAAAGGCACAAGTCAGGAATGTGATAGAAGAATTTCCATTTGTCTTGATGAGCACAGCCCCAACAATCAAGAAGTGCAACACCATTCAGGACAAAGCAGCCCGCTCGATCGGCACCCCATACACCAATTTAAACATCCACCCCCTCCACCACTGATGCACGGTGGTGGTAGAGACACAGCAGCAACTTAGCAAGGCTCCTTGGACAGCCTCCTCCAAATCCACGACCTCTACCACTGAGGAAGGAAAAGGGCAGGAGATGCACAGGGACACCATCACCTGCAAGCCCTCCTCCAGGCCACCCACCACCATGACTTGGAACTATACAGTGTTGAAACTAGGTTACTGGGTCAAAATCCCGGAAGCCCCTCCCTAACAGCACGGTGGGTGTACCTACACCACATGGACTGCAGCGGTTCAGGAAGGCGGCTCACCCACCACCATCTTCTCGGGCAATTAGCCTCCCACCCACTGACTCTGTCTACACTTCCCGCTGCCTCGGGGAAAAGCAGCCGGCATAATCAAGGACCCCACACACCCCGGACATTCTCTCTTCCACCTTCTTCCGTCGGGAAAAAGATTCAAAAGTCTGAGGTCACGTACCGACCGACTCAAGAACAACTTCTTCCCTGCTGCTGCCATCAGACTTTTGAATGGACCTACCTCACATTAACTTTATCTTTCTCTGCACCCTAGCTATGAATGTAACACTACATTCTGCACCCTCTCCTTTCCTTCTCTATGAATGGTATGCTTTGTCTGTATACCACGCAAGAAACAATACTTTGCACTGTATACTAATACATGTGACAACAATAAATCAAATCAAATCAATTAAGAAAGAGGATTAAATGATTTGATTTTTTAATTGATTTGATTTATTATTGTCATATCTGTTGGGATACAGTGAAAAGTACAGACAAAACATACTGAGAAGGAAAGGAGAGGGTGCAGAATGTAGTGTTACAGTCATAGCTAGGGTGTAGAGAAAGATCAACTTAATGCGAGGTTCAAAAGTCTGACGGCAGCAGGGAAGAAGTTGTTCTTGAGTCAGTTGGTACGTGACCTCAGACCTTTGTATCTTTTCCCCCGACGGAAGAAGATGGAAGAGAGAATGTCCGGGGTGCGTGGGGTCCTTGATTATGCTGGCTGCTTTCCCCCGAGGCAGCGGGAAGTATAGACAGAGTCAATGGATGGGAGGCTGGTTTGCGTGATGGGACTGGGCTACATTCACGACCCTTTGTAGTTCCTTGCGATCTTGGGCAGAGCAGGAGCCCAGACCAAGCTGTGATACAACCAGAAAGAATGCTTTCTATGGGGCATCTGTAAAAGTTGGTGAGAGTTTAACCTGCGACAAATTATTTTTAAAAATGGTCTCACTGGTGTAAAAAGAATCACCCCACATGTTCCAGTTCAGGATCTTGTGAGTACAAGAGCACGGTGTAGAGATACTCGCCAAGCTGTACGTGAAGGACCTTGAGAGATTTTCGCGATGACTCACTGTGTGAATGCAAGTCTTCGTAATCCTTTCTTTCCCTGCTTCCTGCTTTCACTGGGCACCGGTTGTGGAGCCTTGTACTTAGAGGGTGTTTTTGAAGAGCTGTGGGATATCAATCAGTATTCATTGTATCACATCCCTGTGTAGGGAACAGCACATCAGAGGAGCGTGGTGATTCACAGCTCAGGACAAACAACCGTACTTGAAGTTAATAAAAGGAGGTGTCAGCAAAGAAAAAAAAACGGGGGCTTCAGTTCACTCCTGCCTTGAACACTTGTCCTGTGACTGATTGTGCCCCACTAGAACAGAATGAGCACAATAGCTGTGGATGGAAAATGTGTGCGTGGTTTTCTCTCTCTCTCGCCACTGTTAAATTATCAGGTGTCCATAGAAGTGGAAGTGGCTGCACTTGTCATCACTCAAGCTCACAATGACAGGAAGGTGGAGTTTGAAGGCTAGCGAGAGGAGTAAGCTGTGTGAAACAGCCCACGTCTGCAACAGGCGGAGGTGTCCAGAGGGCGGGAGGGAGGCTATCGGACTGGAAGGCACAAAGTGGAGGAAAATGTAACTGGAAGGAGACTCTGCTGATCTAACCGCCCTGGATGTAGCAACAGGTTTTGACTAACGTTTTGTGAAGACTAAAGGGCCGTCCCGGCGCTCTGCACTGTGATTTACGCTGGGCTTGGAGACCTTCAGGACTGGTGTTACCGCGCTCCTAAGCCTGTGGCCGTGCAACTCGGGTCACCGCTCCTCACCATGGCAAAGTGGTTCAAGGATTTTCAGCTGAGCCTAAAGACCCGGCCAAAGCCGGAGGGCACAGGGGCAACCCGAGCCGGCGTGGATAGCGAGGGAGCGAATAGGAATCGGCGCGCCGTCCAGGGCGAGGTGAACCCTCGGGGCACCGGGAGAGAGGTGAAAGGGGTCGCAGAGAGAGGCGAACCAGAGCAAGGGAAACTGGGGAAAGCAGTAAACGCTGGGACGAAGGGGAAGTCTGCCGGAACCCAAGGGAAAACTGGTGGCAGCACGCTGATACGAGGGAAGACGGAGTCAAATAAAAACCTCATTCAAGGGAAGAAGCCTACGGGGCTAATAAAGAATGGACTGACAATAAAGAGAGATAATGGAAAACCGCCCAAAGGATCCGGGGAAACCGGAAACAGTATCCCAGGAAAAAACATCAAGAATTCCAACACGGATCCCGGGAATGGCGAAGAAATTGGAAAGCCAGTCAAAAGTCCGTTGGTGAAACGGGGACAAAATCCCAGTAAATCCGGACAAAGTTTTTCCGGAAAACTCGGCTTGAATCCGGGGAAAATTACGGGGAGGGGTCCAGCCAAAACCGAATCGAAGCCCGACCTGAAAGCGGGGAAAACGGATTCGAAAACCGGCAAGGCGGACCCCAAATCGGAGAAGGCCGATGCAAAGAGCGGGAAAGCAGACCCCAAAGCCAGGAAGGCAGATCTGAAAACCGGGAAACCCGACCCGAAAGCCGGGAAGACCCCCGACCCGAAAGCCGGGAAAACGACCAGTCAAAGTCCCGGGAAAACTGGGCTGAATCTTGGAAAAATAACCGGGACAAACGCGGGGAAGAATGGATTGAAATCTGGGAAAGCGGGGCCGAGTCCAGGGAAGACCGGATTGAACTTGGGCAAGCTAACTGGGAAGAATTCCGGCAAAGCGGGACTGAACCCCGGGAAGCTGCCAGGGTCCTCCTACATTTCATCCAAGCACAGGCTGATCAAGGTGGAAAACCAAGAGAAGAATGGGAAGAATCCCATGAACAGGATTCCGAATGCGGTGGAGGACAAAGAAAGTGGGAAAGCCAAACAGGATACGGTAGGAGGCTGTTTAATCCCTTGGCATTGTGCAGCGGCTGAACAAGCCACGCAATAAACTACTTTTAAAAATTCAGTGACATGTTACACAGGAAGCTGCATTGTCCATGAACAATGTCCCACAAAAGGTTTTAAATCAGTGATGATTTATTATGTTTGTTGGTGGTTCAGGTTGAGGGGGTAATACTGGCTTGGACAACAAGAGAACCCTTGGGCTTCCAGCGTGATTGGCAGGCTTAGTTGCTGTCAGTAATAAGGATAGCCATGAATTTCTGTCGCGCCTTTTAATAACCACAAGACGTTCCAAAGTTCTCTACAGCCAGTGAAGTACTTTTATAGAAATGCACTCAAATGGGGCGGGCACGGTGGCACAGAGGGTTAGCACTGCTGCCTCACAGCGCCAGGGACCCGGGTTCGATTCCCGGCTTGGGTCACTGTCTGTGCGGAGTCTGCACGTCCTCCCCGTGTCTGCGTGGGTTTCCTCCCACAGTCTGAAAGACGTGCAGGTTAGGGTGCATTGACCCGAACAGGTGCCGGACTGTGGCGACGAGGGGAATTTCACAGTAACTTCATTGCAGTGTTAATGTAAGCCTTACTTGTGACTAATAATAACTTTAATGTTATAAACACGACAGCAGCACGATGGCACAGTGGGTTAGCACTGCTGCCTCGCAGCGCCAGGGACCTGGGTTCGATTCCCGGCTTGGGTCACTGTCTGTGCGGAGTTTGCACGTTCTCCCCGTGTCTGCGTGGGTTTCCTCCGGTTTCCTCCCACAGTCCGAAAGACATGCTGGTTAGATGGATTGGCCGTGCTAAATTCTCCCTCAGTGTAACCCGAGCAGGTGCCGGAGTGTGGCGACTAGGGGAATTTCACAGTAACTTCATTGCAGTGTTAACGTAAGCCTTACTTGTGACTAATAAATAAACTTTACTTTAATGTTATAAACGCAACAGCGGCATGGTGGTAGAGTGGTGAGCACTGCTGCTTCACAGCTCCAGGGACCCGGGTTCGATTCCCAGCTTGTGTGGAGTTTGCACGTTCTCCCCCCAATTTCTGTGTGGGTTTCCTCCGGGTGCTCCGGTTTCCTCTCACAGTCCAAAGATAAAGTTACAGTTTGTTCATTAGTCACAAGCAAGCTTACATTAACACTGCAATTAAGTTACTGTGAAAATCCCCTGAGTCGCCACACTCCGGCGCCTGTTCGGTTCAATGCACCCTAACCAGCACGTCTTTCAGACTGTGGGAGGAAACCGGAGCACCCGGAGGAAACCCACGCAGACACAGGGGGGGAGAACGTGCAGACTCCGCACAGACAGTGACCCAAGCCGGGAATCGAACCCGGGTCCCCGGCGCTGTGAGGCAGCAGTGCTAACCCACTGTGCCAAATTTTGACCCATGACTTCAGCGGGAACTCTTCTTTCAATAGCGGCCCCTGAGAGGGAAGAGGGGACCTCGGTCCGACATCCATCTCAAAAGCAACGCCACTGACGGGGCAGTGCTCCCTCAGTCCCCCGCTAAAGTAACATCTTGGATTTTAGTGCCCAAGGCTCTGCGGTGAGACTTGAACCTACAACAGGCTGGCTCAGAGACAAAAAGAAGGGAAGTGTTACAGATTTGTGCCATGCCTGCCTGTGGCTTTATTCTTGTTAAAACCAAAAATAAAAACCCACCCCTAATGGCTGAATGAGTAAATGGCATGTCCGGGTCTTCACTCAGCCAGGCAGGGCAAGAAGGATCAGCTAGGGTGCCACTCCAATTATCCCCAATATCATAGAGCAATACAGCACAGAAAGGGCCCTCCAACCCTTGAGCCTGCGCCGACAGTAACCATCAAAGAACAAAGAACAGTACAGCACAGGAACAGGCCCTTCGGCCCTCCTGCGCCGATCATGATGCCTGCCTAAACTAAAACCGTCTGCACTTACAGAGTCCCTATCCTTCCGTTCCCATCCGATTCATGTATTTGTCGAGTTGCCCCTTAAATGCTATCGTACCTGCTCCCACCACCTCCCCGGGCAGCGCGTTCCAGATATTCACCACCCTCCTGTGTAAAAAAAAACCTGCCTCGCCCATCTCCTCTAAACTTTTCCCCACGCACCTTAAACCTATGTCCCCGAGTACTTGACTTTTCTACCCTAGGAAAAAGCATCTGACTATCCACTCTGTCCATGGCCCCTCATAATCTTGTAAACCCCTATCAGGTCACCCCCTCAACCTCCGTCATTCCAGTGAGAACAAACCGAGTTCATCCAACCTCTCCTCATAGCAAACACCCTTCAGACCAGGCAACATCCTGGTAAACCTCTTCAGAATTGTACACTATATTCTAAATGAGGCCTAACTAAGGCTCTGTACAGCTGCAGCATGACCTGCGAATATTTATATTCAATGCCCCGACCGATGAAGGCAAGCATGCCGTATGTCTTCTTGACTACCTTCTCCACCTGCGTTGCCACTTTCAGTGATCGGTGGACATGTACGCCCAGATCTCTCTGCCTGTCAATATTCCTAAGGGTTCTACCATTTACTGTATAATTCCCACATGCATTGGACCTTCCAAAATGCATTATCTCACACTTGTCTGGATTAAATTCCATCTGCCATCTCTTCGCCCAAGTCTCCAGCCAGTCTATATCTTGCTGTATCCTCTGACAATCCTCTTCACTATTCGCAACTCCACCAATTGTTGTGTCAATGGGCAAAACCAGCCAATGACCCTGACCCCGATCAGCGTCTCTTACCGGACAGTGTGTTATAGAGTCATAGAGGTTTACAGCATGGAAACAGGCCCTTCGGCCCAACCTGTCCATGCCACCCTTTTTTTTAAACCCCTAAGCTCATCCCAATTGCCCGCATTTGGCCCATATCCCTCTATACCCATCTTACCCATGTAACTGTCTAAATGCTTTTTAAAAGACAAAATTGTACCCGCCTCTATTACTACCTCTGGCAGCTTGTTTCAGACACTCACCACCCTCTGTGTGAAGAAATTGCCCCTCTGGACACTTTTGTATCTCTCCCCTCTCACCTTAAACCTATACCCTCTAGTTTTAGACTCCCCTACCTTTGGGAAAAAATGTTGACTATCTGTTATGTGGATAGCGCGTTGGGGAAAGAGTCTGGAAGTGCCTTGCACAGTCGAGTAGCCTCCCAACTCTCTGCCAAGAACCCAAAGGTAAATAATGGTCAGTTGGAAGAGGTGCAGGAGAGTTGTAGAACTGCCAAAAGCATCAGCTGACCAAGAGAAAGAGAAATCAGGGATAAAATCCATTTGTTGGGGTTTGATCTGTTCATTATTAGGTCCCGTTCAATAAAAAAAAAGCAAAATTGTATTCAAACAGCATGATTTACAACGTCAGGACATCCCAGAGTTCTTCACAACCAATGAAGTACTTTTTAATTGTAGTCATTATTGTAATAAAGGAAACGCAGCAGGTTATTTGCGCACAGCAAGATCCCACAGACAGCACTCCGTAAGTGACCAGGTGATCTGTCCTAAAGACATTGGTAGAGCCATAAATATTGGCCCCAGGAGACTCGGGAGCCATCCCCTGCTGTTTGTTGGTATTGGGCCATGGGGTCCGAGTTGGAATATGGGGCCTCAGTTTGATGTTGTACTAAGTCAAAGAACAAAGAAAATTACAGCACAGGCACAGACCCTTCGGCCCTCCAAGCCTGCACCAACCATGCTGCCCCAATCTGAACTAAAAAACCCTACCCTTCCGGGGACCATATCCCTCTATTCCCATCCTATTCATGTATTTGTCCAGACGCCCCTTAAAAGTCACTATCGTATCCGCTTCCACTACCTCCCCCGGCATCGAGTTCCAGGCACCCACCACCCTCAGTGTAAAAAAACTTGCCTCGTACGCCTCCTTTAAACCTTGCCCCCTCGCACCTTAAACCTGTGCCCCCTAGTAATTGACTCTTCCACCCTGGGGGAAAAAGTGTCTGACTATCCACTCTATCCATACCTCTCATCATCTTGTAGACTTCTATCAGGTCGCCCCTCAACCTCCGTCGCTCCAGTGAGAACAAACCAAGTTTCTCCAACCTCTCCTCATAACTAATGCCCTCCATACCAGGCAACATCCTGGTAAATCTTTTCTGTACCTTCTCCAAAACTTCCACGTCCTTCTGGTAGTGTGGCGACCAGAATTGAACACTATATTCCAAGTGCGGCCTCACTAAGGTTGTATAAAGCTGCAACATGACTTGTCAATTTTTAAACTCAGTGCCCCGGCCGATGAAGGCAAGCATGCCATGTGCCTTTTTGACTACCTTCTCCATCTGTGAGAAGTCCTCGGAGGCAGAAGTCCCTTCACCAAAATCCCTGTATTCACAAGTTTGACAACAGCATACAGAGTGCTATTAGTTCGCAGTCTACACTCGGAATCCCAGAGAAACTGACACGCCTGGTCAATTACAAAGCAAGAGACTCCCTGATTGACCCATCAATTTGGCCCCTAATCAGGGACATCTTTTGTGGTTGAACCAAATAAACAAAGTCAAACTGACTTAAGGACAACTCAAAAAAGGGGCAACTCCTTAAAAGGAGGGGAACAGCCCGAAATGAAAGACAACGCGGAAGGGAAACTAAATTAAAATGTGATTAAAGGGGTCAATAATACACCCCAGCCCCTGCGGTGCCCGGCGGGCACGGAAGGCGTCAACTGTGCCCTCGGGCACCGCACGCTCCCTTTCCAGGGACACCCGGCCGCGAATATAGCCGCGGTAGAGGGGCGGACAGTCGGGCTGGATGAGCCCCTCGATCGCCCGCCGCCTGGATCTGTAGATGGAATGCCTTGCTACGACCAGGAGCAGGGTTCACGAGGAGGTCCCCCGTTCCCCCACCCCCCCGCCCCACCCCCCTCCGCATCGGGTGCCCGCAGATCAGGAGCATGGGGCTGAAGTGCAAACAAAACATCAATAAAAGGATTTTTTTTTTTTTAGAAAACTGAAAAGGTTGTGCAGCCTAAAACATAGAACATAGACATGGTCCCCGGACTCCACAAGGTTGCAACAAGGGCACGCTTGGGAGCCTTTGAACCAGAAGGACCTACGATTGTACGGTACTGCTGAGTTCAGCACCCTCCACCCCAGGTCCCCGAGATAGTGGGGGGGAGATCCCTCTGTCGAGGGACCTCCACTGGGGACCTCCGCCGCCTGATGGCACCAAGGCCCGCCAAGGTGCAGGCCCTTAATCAGGGAGTTCATGTTCTAACAGACCCACCTCAGTTGCCTGATTAAAGTCGTTACAGATGTCTCCTCTGATCGAAACAGCACCCCTGACAATGCAGCACTCCCTCAGTAACTGCACTGAGAGAGCGAGTCTTGGGTTATGTTCTCAGGTCACTGGTGTGAGACTTGAACCCACAACCTTCCGACTTAGAGATGCCACCCAATGAACCAAAGCTGGAACTTAAGTCGATCGTGCGCAACACTTGGTTAGGATGCTGGCTGGCTTCATCGTTGACAATGGGGCAATTAAATTCCAGTTTCCCGTGCCTGGTTTAGTAAAACCGCCACGTGCGTGGGTGTGCAAGGCAGATCCATGTTCGTGTCCAGTGCAAACTCACTTGTTGCATTGCATATGCACGCCATGGACTGGGAGAAAGAGGGCCAATGCTCTCCACGTGTGCACAGGCTTCCTGGCAGTGACTTTCCTCTCTTCCTTGTCCCATCCTTCACTCTCCAAGATAATTTTTTTGGGAGAGATCACGATCCCACCATGCGGGAGTCACAGGAATGTAGGTCTGGCCTAACACACAGCAAAAAAGGCGCTAAACTTATATTTTATTCCACTTATCATAATTTATTCTAACAAAGGTTTTAGGCTCTGTTTTCCAGTTTTTCTTCCACACTGCTTACAGTACTGATTAATATAAAGGCTACTCCCAAAATCTGTGAACATGAATTAGTTCATGTGTCAACCACACTCCCAGTCAAAGTAGCTTTCTTTCTTTGATTTGATTTGATTTATTATTGTGACATGCATTAGTACACAGTGAAAAGTGTGTCTTTCCTTTAGTACTTGGGTTTCTGGCTGCGGTGCTGCAGTTTGCGAGTCTCACACATCTCCTGCGGGTAAAAGGAGACAGTGGGCGACACGGTGATGGAGTGGGTTAGCACCGCTGCCTCACAGCGCCAGGGATCCGGGTTCAATCCCGTCCTCGGGTGACTGGCTGCGTGGAGTTTGCACGTTCTCCCCGTGTCTGTGTCGGTTTCGTCCCACAGTCCGAAAGATGTGCAGGTTAGGTGGATTGGCCATGCTAAATTGCCCCTTAATGTCCAAAGATGTGCGGGTTAGGTGGATTGGCCATGCTAAATTGCCCCTTAGTGTCCAAAGATGTGCAGGTTAGGTGGATTGGCCATGCTAAATTGCCCCTTAGTGTCTAAAGATGTGCAGGTTAGGGGGATTGGCCATGCTAAATTGCCCCTTAGTGTCCAAAGATGTGCAGGTTAGGGGGATTGGCCATGCTAAATTGCCCCTTAGTGTCTAAAGATGTGTAGGTTAGAGGGATTGGCCATGCTAAATTGCCCCTTAGTGTCCAAAGATGTGCAGGTTAGGGGGATTGGCCATGCTAAATTGCCCCTTAGTGTCTAAAGATGTGTAGGTTAGAGGGATTGGCCATGCTAAATTGCCCCTTAGTGTCCAAAGATGTGTAGGTTAGGGGGATTGGTCATGCTAAATTGCCCCTTAGTGTCCAAAGATGTGGAGGTTAGGTGGATTGATCATGCTAAATTGCCCTTTAGTGGCAGGGCGATTAGGGGGTTAAATGTATGGCCTTACAGGGATAGGGCCTGGCTAGGATCGTTGTGAGTGTAGGTGCGATTGGCCGAATGGCCTTCTTCTGTATGGTAAGATTAAGGTTTAAATTTATTTATTAGTGTCACAAGTAGGCTTACATTAACACTGCAATGAAGTTACTGTGAAAATCCCCTAGTCGCCACACTCCGGCTCCTGTTTGCGTTACACTGAGGGAGAATTTAGCACGGCCAATGCACCCTAACCAGCACGTCTTTCGGACTGTGGGGGGAAACCGGAGCACCCGGAGGAAACCCACGGGGAGAACGTGCAGACTCCGCACAGACCGTGACCCCAGCCGGGAATCGAACTTGTGTCCCTGGCGCTGTGAGGCAGCAGTGCTAACTCACTGTGCCACCGTGCCGCAGGGATTCTATGATTCAATGATAACCTCCACGAGTTCCATGAGGAATCACTGGTTGAGCTCCCTGTGGGGGCTTGTTGTGTGCGAGTTCCCCTGGTAACAGGCAATGAGCCTTTTACAAGGGCGGACTGCAGGACTGGGCCTGCAGAACCATTTGTCCCGGACAGGGACTAGTGTGTGCACACCATAGTTGTGGATTTACTTTGCCTTCTGTAAATAAACTATGTTGCTTTCCTGAGTTATTATAGAGACTGACTCCTCCAAGAGGAAGAATTAAGTAGAATCTAGATGTTTTACAGCTTAAAGGGATCTTGGTCTGGTCTTCTGTTCTTGAGCTTTGATTTGATTTGATTTGATTTATTATTGTCACATATTAACATACAGTGAAAAGTATTGTTTCACGCGCACTGTACAGACAAAGCATACCATTCATAGAGTACATAGATTCGATTTATTATTGTCACATGTATTGGGATACAGTGAAAAGTATTGTTTCTTGCACGCTACACAGACAAAGCATACCGTTCATAGAGTACATAGGGGAAAAGGAAAAGGAGAGGCTGAATAGACTGGGACTTTTTTCTCTGGAGCGTAGGAGGCTGAGGGGTGATTTTATAGAGGTCTGTAAAATAATGAGGGGCACAGATCAGCTAGATAGTCAATATCTTTTCCCAAAGGTAGGGGAGTCTAAAACTAGAGGGCACAGGTTTAAGGTGAGAGGGGAGAGATACAAAACGGTCCAGAGGGGCAATTTTTTCACACAGAGGGTGGTGAGTGTCTGGAACGAGCTGCCAGAGGTAGTAGTAGAGGCGGGTACAATTTTATCTTTTAAAAAGCATTTAGACAGTTACATGGGTACGATGGGTATAGAGGGATATGGGCCAAATGCGAGCAATTGGGATTAGCTTAGGGGTTTTTTAAAAAATGGGCGGCATGGACAAGTTGGGCCAAAGGGCCTGTTTCCATGCTGTAAACCTCTATGAGTCTATGACTCTATTTGATTTGATTTATTGTCACATGTATTGGGATATAGTGAAAAGTATTGTTTCTTGCACGCTATACAGACAAAGCACACCGTTCATAGAGAAGGAAAGGAGAGGGTGCAGAATGTAGTGTTACAGTCACAGCTAGGGTGTAGAGAAAGATCAACTTAATGCGAGGTAGGTCCATTCAAAAGTCTGACAGCAGCAGGGAAGAAGCTGTTCTTGAGTCGGTTGGTACGTGACCTCAGACTTTTGTATCTTTTTCCTGGTGGAAGAAAGTGGAAGAGGGAATGTCCGGGGTGCGTGGGGTCCTTGATTATGCTGGCTGCTTTTCCCGAGGCAGCGGGAAGTGTAGACAGAGTCAATGGATGGGAGGCTGGTTTTGCATGATGGATTGGGCTACATTCACGACCTTTTGTAGTTCCTTGTGGTCTTGGGCGGAGCAGGAACCATCCCAAGCTGTGATACAACCAGAAAGAATGCTTTCAATGGTGCATCTGTAAATGTTGGTGAGAGTCGTAGCTGACATGCCAAATTTCCTTAGTCTTCTGAGAAAGTAGAGGCGTTGGTGGGGCTTTCCTAACTATAGTGTCGGCATTGGGGGACCAGGACAGGTTGTTGGTGATCTGGACACCTAAAAACCTGAAGCTCTCGACCCTTTCTACTTCGCCCCCATTGATGTAGACAGGGGCATGTTCTATGGAGGGTCTGTGATCTTGGCCTAGTCTTCTGTTCTTGAGCTCAGCAGGGGATGAGGGCTGGATGTAGAATCCTGCACTTGGAGAGGAAAAATAAGAAATAAAAGTTAATTACATCCCACGGGAAGACTAGCATGTTAATGAAGTCATTAATTGGGCACCTGACTGAACTCTTTCCTCTTCCAGGTCATCATCGTGGAGGATTATGCAGATCCCTACGATGCGAAGAAACGAGGGACAGGACAGAACGACGCAGAGCGGGTGGGGGAGAACGACGGCTACATGGAACCGTATGACGCACAGCAGATGATCACAGGTAGGGTGACTAAGCCAGAGGGCAGCTCAGCTCATAGAGTCAAGAGGGCGGGACCCTGGCCGCCCCTGTGGCGGGAGCCGTTTACGAGCAAGAATGGGAAACTCGGCATTGCGTTCCAGCGAAAGCTCCATTCACTTTCAGCGGCACTGGAAAGCCCCAGCCGTGAATGACGATGGAAGATTTCGGCCATGTGGTTTCAAAGCATAAACAAGGACCCTTTCAGCCCGTCGTGTCTGCAGCGGCCATCAAACACCTTGTCATACCAGGATGCTGCCTGGTTTGGAGGGTAGGTCTTATGAGGAAAGGTTGAGGGAGCTAGGGCTGTTCTCTCTGGAGCGGAGGAGGCTGAGGGGAGACTTAATAGAGGTTTATAAAATGATGAGGGGGATAGATAGAGTGAACGTTCAAAGACTATTTCCTTGGGTGGATGGAGCTATTACAAGGGGGCATAACTATAGGGTTCGTGGTGGGAGATATAGGAAGGATGTCCGAGGTAGGTACTTTACGCAGAGAGTGGTTGGGGTGTGGAATGGACTGCCTGCAGTGATAGTGGAGTCAGACACTTTAGGAACATTTAAGCGGTTATTGGATAGGCACATGGAGCACACCAGGATGATAGGGAGTGGGATAGCTTGATCTTGGTTTCAGATAAAGCTCGGCACAACATCGTGGGCCGAAGGGCCTGTTCTGTGCTGTACTGTTCTATGTCTATGTTCTATAAGTCCTCGGAGGCAGAAGTCCCTTCACCAAAATCCCTTTATTTACATGTCTGACAGCAGCAAAGAGTGCTTTCAGTCGACACTCGGAGTCACAGAGGAACTGACACGCCTTGTTAAGTACAAAGCAAGAGGCTCCCTGATTGGCCCATCCAATTTGGGGGAGTCCTTGTTCTAACAGGCTGTTATAACTCCACAGAGGCGAAAGTCCCGTCACCAAATTACTTTATTTACACCACACATCTGTACACAGCCAGCTCTCCAGTTGCTCCCTGCTGAAGGCAGGCTGGGAGTCTGACACACCTGCTTTAAATAGGGAGCATGAGGCTCCCTGATTTAACCATCAATTAGGATTCATCAGGTGGTTCACACTCTAGCAAGCCAACCTCATTAGCCTGGCTGAACTCATCACACAGGCCAACCTCAATTGCCTGATTAAAGTCATTACACGCCTATCTATTCTAATCCCATTTTCCAACACTCCTGCCAGGATCTATTAGAGAGTTGTACAATGTTATTTATTGAAACGTCCTTTCAGTCCAAGGGCACATTGCAGGTTCATGAACTTGGTTCGATTTGATTTATTATTGTCACGCGTATTGGGATACCGTGAAAAGTATTGTTTCTTGTGCGCTATACAGACAAAGCATACCATTCATAGAGTACATAGATTTGATTTATTATTGTCACGTGTATTGGGATACAGTGAAAAGTATTGTTTCTTGTGCGCTATACAGACAAAGCATACCATTCATAGAGTACATAGATTTGATTTATTATTGTCACATGTATCACAGTGAAAAGTACGAGTTCCTGCGCGCGATACAGACAAAGCATACCGTTCATAGAGTACATAGATTTGATTTGATGTAGTGTTACAGTCACAGATAGGGTGTAGAGAAAGATCAGCTTAATGCGAGGTAGGTCCATTCAAAAGTCTGATGGCCGCAGGGAAGAAGCTGTTCTTGAGTCGGTCGGTACGTGACCTCAGACTTTTGTATCTTTTTCCCAATAGAAGAAGGTGGAAGAGAGAATGTCCGGGGTGTGTGGGGGGTCCTTGATTATGCTGGCTGCTTTTCCCGAGGCAGCGGGAAGTGTAGACAGAGTCAATGGATGGGAGGCTGGTTTGGGTGATGGGACTGGGCTACATTCACGACCCTTTGTAGTTCCTTGCGGTCTTGGGCAGAGCAGGAGCCCCAGACCAAGCTGTGATACAACCAGAAAGAATGCTTTCTATGGTGCATCTGTAAACTTTGGTGAGAGATGTAGCTGACATGCCAAAACTCCTTAGTCTTCTAAGAAACTAGAGGCTTCTTGAATTCAGCTGCAGTGAAAAATCCCACATGGCCTTAGTACTAAAGAGGCATTTAATTATTTTCTGTTTGAGAGTCTGCCCATTCTTTGAGTTGCAAATTAGTCTCCTCCTCTCTTGAAGGCACTGTGTTTTTTGATTCAGGGAGGAGGAAGAAGACATTCAGCATGCCCGATTATGAAGGGCACGGACTTTGGGCGAGTTAAAATTAATCCCTGTGCCTCAGAATAAGGTTTTGACCATTGAAGGACTGAGGTGAGGAGAAGTTTCTTCACTTGGGTTTGTGAATCTGGCTGCTTTCTTTTTGCGTACTCCCCTTTACCAGTCCGGCAGAAACTAGTACCGGAAATAAGTCCCTCCTCTGCTGAGATCAGCTGACTCGGCACAGACCAGGAATCAAACTCGGAAGCATCCTTGCCCGTGCGGGTTGCTACCACTTCACACTGTGTAATTGCCCGCGAAGCCGTCACAGGAATTGTGTGCTATTTTTTTTTGCTGTCGGGCCTTCGTTGGTGAGCTGCCCGAGAGAGGGTCCGATAAGAGTTTTCCCATCCTGTTTTTCCCTCTCTTCTAAAATTAAGAATTCCAGTAGAGCGGGAGGGTTAATGCGGCAGCAGTGGCATACCGGGGTCCCTCAGTGGGACCCTGCGCTGTACCTCCAACCACCGGGTCTTGTTTTTTCATCAATGCTAATGCCTGCATTTTATCGCTTCTTCCAAAAAAATCCCACGGATTTTCCCTCCTTCCTGCAGTTTCATTCATTGGCTCCCTCCTGTGAACTGTACCCATCGACCAACCTGGAATGCACAAACCAGAAATGCACCAGCATTAATTATCCCTCTAACCGTCTGACCCGCAGCATTGATTTAGTTTGATTTATTATTGTTACATGTATTGGGATACAGTGAAAAGTATTGTTTCTTGCGCGCTATTTTTTTATTCATCCGTGGGACATGGGCGTCGCTGGCTGGTCCGGCATTTATTGCCCATCCCTAGTTGCCCTTGGAGGGCAGCTGAGATTCAACCCCATTGCTGTGGCTCTGGAGTCACATGTAGGCCTTCCCTAAAGGACATTGGTGAACCAGACATGTTTTTCTGACAATCGACAGTGGTTTCATGGTCATCAGTAGATTCTTAATTCCAGATTTTTTTTACTGAATTCAAATTCCACCATCTGCCGTGATGGGATTCGAACCCGGGGTCCCCCCAGAACATTAGTTGAGTTTTTGGATTAATAATCCAGCGATAATACTACTCAGCCATCGTCTCCCCTTATACGGACAAAGTATGCCCTCCATAGAGAAGGAAAGGAGAGAGTGTAGAATGTAGTGTTACAGTCATAGCTAGGGTGTAGAGAAAGATCAACTTAATGCGAGGTAGGTCCATTCAAAAGTCTGACGGCAGCAGGGAAGAAGCTGTTCTTGAGTCGGTCGGTACGTGACCTCAGACTTTTGTATCTTTTTCCCGACGGAAGAAGGTGGAAGAGAGAATGTCTGGGGTGCGTGGGGGTCCTTGATTATGCTGGCGGCTTTTCCCCGAGGCAGCGGGAAGTGTAGACAGAGTCAATGGATGGGAGGCTGGTTTGGGTGATGGGACTGGGCTACATTCACGACCCTTTGTAGTTCCTTGCGGTCTTGGGCAGAGCAGGAGCCCATACCAAGCTGTGATACAACCAGAAAGAATGCTTTCTATGGTGCATCTGTAAACTTTGGTGAGAGATGTAGCTGACATGCCAAAACTCCTTAGTCTTCTAAGAAACTAGAGGCTTCTTGAATTCAGCTGCAGTGAAATCCCACATGGCCTTAGTACTAAAGAGGCATTTAATTATTTTCTGTTTGAGAGTCTGCCCATTCTTTGAGTTGCAAATTAGTCTCCTCCTCTCTTGAAGGCACTGTGTTTTTTGATTCAGGGAGGAGGAAGAAGACATTCAGCATGCCCGATTATGAAGGGCACGGACTTTGGGCGAGTTAAAATTAATCCCTGTGCCTCAGAATAAGGTTTTGACCATTGAAGGACTGAGGTGAGGAGAAGTTTCTTCACTTGGGTTTGTGAATCTGGCTGCTTTCTTTTTGCGTACTCCCCTTTACCAGTCCGGCAGAAACTAGTACCGGAAATAAGTCCCTCCTCTGCTGAGATCAGCTGACTCGGCACAGACCAGGAATCAAACTCGGAAGCATCCTTGCCCGTGCGGGTTGCTACCACTTCACACTGTGTAATTGCCCCGCGAAGCCGTCACAGGAATTGTGTGCTATTTTTTTTTGCTGTCGGGCCTTCGTTGGTGAGCTGCCCGAGAGAGGGTCCGATAAGAGTTTTCCCATCCTGTTTTTCCCTCTCTTCTAAAATTAAGAATTCCAGTAGAGCGGGAGGGTTAATGCGGCAGCAGTGGCATACCGGGGTCCCTCAGTGGGACCCTGCGCTGTACCTCCAACCACTGGGTCTTGTTTTTTCATCAATGCTAATGCCTGCATTTTATCGCTTCTTCCAAAAAAATCCCACGGATTTTCCCTCCTTCCTGCAGTTTCATTCATTGGCTCCCTCCTGTGAACTGTACCCATCGACCAACCTGGAATGCACAAACCAGAAATGCACCAGCATTAATTATCCCTCTAACCGTCTGACCCGCAGCATTGATTTAGTTTGATTTATTATTGTCACATGTATTGGGATACAGTGAAAAGTATTGTTTCTTGCGCGCTATTTTTTTATTCATCCGTGGGACATGGGCGTCGCTGGCTGGTCCGGCATTTATTGCCCATCCCTAGTTGCCCTTGGAGGGCAGCTGAGATTCAACCCCATTGCTGTGGCTCTGGAGTCACATGTAGGCCTTCCCTAAAGGACATTAGTGAACCAGACATGTTTTTCTGACAATCGACAGTGGTTTCATGGTCATCAGTAGATTCTTAATTCCAGATTTTTTTTACTGAATTCAAATTCCACCATCTGCCGTGATGGGATTCGAACCCGGGGTCCCCCCAGAACATTAGTTGAGTTTTTGGATTAATAATCCAGCGATAATACTACTCAGCCATCGTCTCCCCTTATACGGACAAAGTATGCCCTCCATAGAGAAGGAAAGGAGAGAGTGCAGAATGTAGTGTTACAGTCATAGCTAGGGTGTAGAGAAAGATCAACTTAATGCGAGGTAGGTCCATTCAAAAGTCTGACGGCAGCAGGGAAGAAGCTGTTCTTGAGTCGGTCGGTACGTGACCTCAGACTTTTGTATCTTTTTCCCGACGGAAGAAGGTGGAAGAGAGAATGTCCGGGGTGCGTGGGGGTCCTCGATTATGCTGGCGGCTTTTCCCCGAGGCAGCGGGAAGTGTAGACAGAGTCAATGGATGGGAGGCTGGTTTGCGTGGTGGGACTGGGCATTGTAGGCGTTGCAATTACTCTCATTAATCCCTGGATTCGGGATGGCTAAAATCAGGGTCCCAGATGGATGTCAGATGAAGCCAGGTTGCCTTCCTGTGAGAGGGGAGTTTGCTGGTACTGACTGGTGAAACTGCCACGCTATGATGTGTTGCAGGGCTGCTGGTTGCCTACCCAAGTTGTGTGCTAACAAGACCTTGCACTCTTAGGAGAAGAAGTCAGAGGTACAACAAGAGGAAAACAAAAAAACAAATTTTTATTCTGCCCCAGGATGTCAAAATTGTCACCTGCAATGAATCTGCAGGTTTTTAAAGTCTAATTGTACCTTTTCCTCATCACTCCACCTTATTTTGCCTCATCTCTTCTCACAATGCATCCTTTAACAAAACTCTTCATTTCTCAATTCTAAAAGAAGATGGCACGGTGGCACGGTGGGTTGGCACTGCTGCCTCACAGCGCCAGGGACCCGGGTTCGATTCCCGGCTTGGGTCACTGTCTGTGTGGAGTTTGCATGTTCTCCCCGTGTCTGCGTGGGTTTCCTCCGGGTGCTCGAGGTTTCCTGCCACACACTCTAAAGATGTGCAGGTTAGGTGTATTGGCCATGATAAATTGCCCCTTAGTGTCCAAAGATGTGCAGGTTAGGTGGATTGGCCATGATAAATTGCTCCTTAGTGTCCCGGGATGCGTAGCTTAGAGGGATTAGCAGCGTAAATATGTGGGGTTACGGTTACTGAAGCGAACAGGGTTAAGCATACACAGGATCTCTCGGTCTCAGTCTAGGGCGGCACAGTGGGTTAGCGCTGCTGCCTCACAGCGCGAGGGACCCGGGTTCGATTCGTGGCTTGGGTCACTGTCTGTGTGGAGTCTGCACGTTCTCCCCCCAGTGTCTGCGTGGGTTTCCTCCGGGTGCTCCGGTTTCCTCCCACACTCCAAAGATGTGCGGGTTAGGTGGATTGGCTGTGCTAAATTGCCACTGAGTGTCAGGGGGAACTAGCGAGGGTAAATACGTGGGGCTTAGGAGGGATAGGGGCTGGGTGTGATTGTGATCGGTGCAGACTCGATGGACCGAATGGCCTCCTTCTGCACTGTAGGGATTCTATGATTCGAGGACAATCCTTCTTAAAGCTCACAGGGGGATTAAATTGCAGCATCTGGGATGTGGCACCCGCCCAGCCCTTGGTATGAACAGACCATTGTAAATTTGCACTGTAATCCCACCAACTAGGAGAGAGGAGGGAGGATGCTGTGTTGATGAGACAAAGCGCAGAAAGCTGGCACCAGTACAAGCCTTTAAACATTCCCTTCCTTGCAGCCCAGTTCCTGTGACCGGGTCAGGGGTGGTTTTCAGAAAGTGACGCCTCGCTGGCGGAAGGCGGCAAGTTTTTTCCTGCCCTCATGTGAGGGAGAGATAAGGGACGCCGGGGGGGGGGGGAGGGAGAAGTAACAAGGTCAGTGCTGACCTTCGAGGTTGTGACTTCTGAACCCGGTTGCAGTGAATCAGACGCGATTTACTGCACAGCTCATGCTCCAGGCAATTGTTCCGTTTAACATCCCTCCTCACACCCTACTCTGCATTCATGGGGAGATCACTCGAAGGAAATTGCATTCATATCCTTTGTCACATTCTCAAAAACACAAAGAGAAATTCTTATATGCTCCCTGGTATTTCTCATCCTCTTTATTCCGCTTTTTAATGTCTCAAACCACCTGCTGCTTGTAGCTCACAGCGCCAGGGACCCGGGTTCGATTCCCGGCTTGGGTCACTGTCTGTGCGGAGTCTGCATGTTCTCCCCCGTGTCTGCGCGGGTTTCCTCCGGGTGCTCCGGTTTCCTCCCACAGTCTAAAAGATGTGCAGGTTCAGTGGATTGGCCGTGCTAAATTGCTCCTTAGTGTCCAAAGATGTGCGGGATAGGGGGATTGGCCATGCTAAATTGCCCCTTAGTGTCCAAAGATGTGCAGGTTAAATGGATAGGCCGTGCTAAATTGCCCCTTAGTGTCCAAAGATGTGCAGGTTAGGTGAATTGGCCATGCTAAATTGCCCCTTAGTGTCCAAAGATGTGTGGGTTAGGTGGATTGGCCATGCTAAATTGCCCCTTAGTGTCCAAAGATGTGCAGGTTAGGTGGATTGGCCATGCTAAATTGCCCCTTAGTGTCCAAAGATGTGCAGGTTAGGTGAATTGGCCATGCTAAATTGCCCCTTAGTGTCCAAAGATGTGTGGGTTAGGTGGATTGGCCATGCTAAATTGCCCCTTAGTGTCCAAAGATGTGTGGGTTAGGTGGATTGGTCATGCTAAATTGCCCCTTAGTGTCCAAAGATGTGTGGGTTAGGTGGATTGGTCATGCTAAATTGCCCCTTAGTGTCCAAAGATGTGTGGGTTGGTGGATTGGTCATGCTAAATTGCCCCTTAGTGTCCAAAGATGTGCAGGTTAAATGGATAGGCTGTGCTAAATTGCCCCTTAGTGTTCAAAGATGTGCGGGTTAGGTGGATTGGCCATGCTAAATTGTCCTTTAGTGTCCAACGATGCGCAGGTTCGAGGGATTGGCCGTGCTAAATTTCCCCTTGGTGTCCAAAGATGTGTAGGTTAGAGGGATTGGCCATGCTAAATTGTCTCTTCGTGTCCAAAGATGTGCGGGTTAGGGGGATTGGCCATGCTAAATTGCCCCTTAGTGTCCAAAGATGTGCAGGTTAGGTGAATTGCCATGCTAAATTGCCCCTTAGTGTCCAAAGGTGTGTGGGTTAGGTGGATTGGTCATGCTAAATTGTCCCTTAGTGTCCAAAGATGTGTGGGTTAGGTGGATTGGTCATGCTAAATTGCTCCTTAGTGTCCAAGGATGTGCAGGTTAGGGGGATTGGCCATGCTAAATTGCCCCTTAGTGTCCAAAGATGTGCAGGTTAGGTGGATTGGCCGTGCTAAATTGCCCCTTAGTGTCCAAAGATGTGCGGGTTAGGGGGATTGGCCATGCTAAATTGCCCCTTAGTGTCCAAAGATGTGCAGGTTAGGTGGATTGGCCGTGCTAAATTGCCCCTTAGTGTCCAAAGATGTGTGGGTTAGGTTGATTGGCCATGCTAAATTGCTCCTTAGTGTCCAAAGATGTGCGGGATAGGTGGATTGACCATGCTAAATTGTCCCTTAGTGTCCAAAGATGTGTGGGTTAGGTGGATTGCTCATGTTAAATTGCCCCTTAGTGTCCAAAGATGTGCAGGTTAGGGGGATTGGCCATGCTAAATGACCCTAGTGTCAGAGGATTAGCAAGGTAAATGCTTGGTGTTAGGAGGATAGGGACTGGGTGGGATTGTGGTCGGTGTGGTCTCGATGGGCCGAATGGCCTCCTTCTGCACTGTCGGAATCTATGATTCTATAACTAATATGTGTAGTGTGCATCATCTTTACGTGACATAAATGTTCTTGCTGATTTTTGTAAAGCTAATCGTCCATTGAGCTTTCCAGCACGTCTCTGCTGATGGCACTTTGGTCTCTGGGTCAGAGGGTTCTGATTTTGAGTCCCGCTGCAGGAACTGAGGTTGGAGCAGAGGCCGTTGCTGAGTTGCTGGGCTGAGGGAGTGCTGTATTTCATCAGACGTTGGTGTCTGGGTAAACATTAAGCCCAAGGTGTTTACTCTGCTGGTTGAGGTGGATGTTAAAGGTTATTTATTAGTCACAAGTAAGGCTTACATTAACACTGCGGTGAAGTTACTGTGAAATTCCCCCAGTCGCCGCCACTGTCCGGTGCCTGTTTGGGTCCACGTACCTAATCGGCACGCCTTTCGGACTGTGGGAGGAAACCGGAGCACCCGGAGGAAACCCACGCAGACACAGGGGGGGAGAACGTGCAGACTCCACACAGACAGTGACCCGAGGCCGGGAATCGAACCCGGGGTCCCTTGGCGCTGTGAGGCAGCAGCGCTAACCCACTGTGCCATCGGGCTGCCTAACCGGCCCGTTTCACATTCTGAAGAGCAGAGGCTTCCCTTGGCGGCCTGTCCATACACCTCCTTTGATCAAAGATTATCCCAGCACTTCTGCGACCCTGCAATGTCCAAAATGGCTGCTGCAGCCTTGAATCTTACAGAACAGAACAAGACCATTTGGACCATCATGACTGTTCCTATGATGGGCGGCACGGTGGCACAATGGGCGGCACGGTGGAACGGTGCTGCCTCACAACGCCAGGGACCCGGGTTCGATGTATTGTGAGTAGAGATGAGGTAAGTTAAGGTGGAGTGATGAGGAAAAGATACAATTAGATTTTAAAAACCTGCAGATTCACTGTCGGTGACAGATTTTGACATCCTGGAGCAGAATAAATATTTTGTTTCTTGTTTTCCTCGTCTCGGTGTACCTCTGCCCACTTCTCCTGAGAGTGCAAGGTCTTGTTGGCACACAACGTCCGCAGACAACCAGCAGCCCTTCAACACGTCATAGCATGGCAGTTTCACCAGTCAGTACCTTTGGACACTAAGGGTCATTTTAACATGGTCAATCTCCTTAACCAGCACGCCTTTCAGACTGTGAGAGGAAACCGGGGCACCCGGGGGAAACCCACGCAGACACGGGGAGAACGTGCAAACTCCGCACAGACAGTGACCCGAGGCTGGAACTGAACCCGGGTCCCTGGCGCTGTGAGGCAGCAGCGCTAACCCACTGTGCAAGCTTCACTCTCACAGGAAGGCAAACTGGCTTCATCTGTCGTCCGTCTGGGATTTTAGCCATCCCGAATCCAGGGATTAATGAGAGTAATTACAATGTTAATTACAGTTGGGCCACTGTCTGTGTGGAGTCTACACGTTGTCCCCGTATCTGCATGGGTTTCCTCCGGGTGCTGCGGTTTAGAATCATAGAAACCGAGGCAATTTGGCCCATCGAGTCTGCACCGACCACAATCCCATCCAGGCCCTACTCCCATATCCCTACAAATTTACCTGCTAATCCCTCTAACCTATGCATCTCAGGACACTAAGGGGCAATTTTAGCATGGCCAATCAACCTAACCCGCACATCTTTGGACTGTGGGAGGAAACCGGAACACCCGGGGGAAACCCACGCAGACACGAGGAGAATGTGCAAACTCCACACAGACAGTGACCCGAGGCCGGGAATCGAACCCAGGTCCCTGGAGCTGTGAAGCAGCAGTGCTAACCCACTGTGCTACTGTGCCGCCCGGTTTCCTCCCACAGTCCGTAAGACGTGCTGGTTAGGGTGCATTGGCCATGCTAAATTCTCCCTCAGTGTTACCCGAACAGGCGCCGGAGTGTGGTGACTAAAAGTAAAGTAGAAGTAAAGTTTATTTATTAGTGTCACAAGTAAGGCTTACATTAACACTGCAATGAAATTCCCCTAACTTCATTGCAGCGTTAATGTAAGCCTGCTTGTGACACAAATGAAATACACTTTAAACTGTTTAAAAGAGATAGCCAATTAATCTCGCTTCTCTGGTCTTTCCCCATATCCCCCATGATATTCTCCTGAATTTAAAGTAATTCATTGTATGTTTTGAGCTGTTTCTAAGCGATGGTTCTTTAAAATTGCCAATCTTTTTTCCCTTAAATCTGCAGTTGCGGCTGCCTCTCTGATTTAATTAATACTCTCTGTAACATTCGGTGCCAGCGGGTATGTTCGTTGCTCACCCAAGCTATCTCGTCTGTAACCATTCATGTCATAATCTGTCATCAACACTACTGATCCCATGGTCCTCACAATTTAATAATACTGAACTCGTATTCAACAACACTAACATTTACAGGGCGTTTTAACAGACATGGCACAGTGGGTTAGCACTGCTGCCTCGCAGCACCAGGGACCCGGGTTCGATTCCCAGCTCGGGTCACTGTCTGTGCGGAGTCTGCACGTTCTCCCCGTGTCTGCGTGGGTTTCCTCCGGGTGCTCCGGTTTCCTCTCTCAGTCTGAAAGGTGTGCTGGTTAGGGTGCACTGACCGTGCTAAATTGCCCCTTAGTGTCCAAAGATGTGCAGGTTAGGGGGATTGGCCATGCTAAATTAGCCCTTAGTGCCCAAAGATGTGCAGGTTAGGGGGATTGGCCATGCTAAATTGCCCTTTAGTATTCAAAAATGTGCATGTTAGGTGGATTGGCTGTGCTAAATTGCCCTTTAGTATTCAAAGATGTGCGTGTTAGGTGGATTGGCCATGCTAAATTGCCCCTTAGCGTCCAAAGATGTGTAGGTTAGGTGGATTGGCCGTGCTAAATTGCCCCTTAGCGTCCAAAGATGTGTGGGTTAGGTGGATTTGCCGTGCTAAATTGCCCCTTAGCGTCCAAAGATGTGTAGGTTAGGGGGATTGGCCGTGCTAAATTGCCCTTTAGTATCCAAAGATGTGTAGGTTAGGGGGATTGGCCCTGCTAAATTGCCCCTTAGTGTCCAAAGATGTGCAGGTTAGGTGGATTGCCCATGCTAAATTGCCCCTTAGTGTCCAAAGATGTGCAGGTTAGGGGGATTGGCCATGCTAAATTAGCCATTAGTGTCCAAAGATGTGCAGGTTAGGCGGATTGGCCGTGCTAAATTGCCCTTTAGTGTCCACAGATGTGTAGGTTAGGTGGATTGGCCATGCTAAATTGCTTCTTAGTGTCCAAAGATGTGCGGGTTGGGGGGATTGGGCATGCTAAATTGTCCCTTAGTGTCAGGGGGATTAGCAGGGTAAATACGTGAGGTTACAGGATTACGGCCTGGGTGGGACTATTGTAGTACCGGCACAATGGGCCGAATGGCCTCCTTTTACACTGTAGGGATTCTATGATTCTATCATTCTATGATTGATTCTCAATTAATAAGGGGATCAGGGGGTTCTGGGGGAAAAGGCAGGAGAATGGGGATGAGAAAAATATCAGCCATGATTGAATGGCGGAGCAGACTCGATGGGCTGAGTGGCCTAATTCTGCTCCTATGTCTTATGGTCTTATGGATTCTATGAAATTCAGGAGCTGTGCAACTGTGTTGGGACAACCACTGGTCAGAGGCTACTCAGGGAGGCTGGAGAGAGGGGCATCAGATTCTGTACAATATCAAACTCTTTTGTTCATCCACAGGGTGTGTGTTGCTGGCAAAGGTTGGCATTTACTGCCCCTTCCTAATTGCCCTTGAGCGAGAGCAAGAGGCAACTTGACCAATACATGAATGGGCAGTGATTTGCGGGATATGGACTGCGTAGAAGCAAAAAGTCTTTGTTTAGAAAGGTGCCATGTGTTGGCGCAAGCTTGGAGGGCCGAAGGGCCTGTTCCTGTGCTGTACTGTTCTTTGTTCAGCCTTTGGATGCAACTGATTGGCTTCCTTGTCCATTTCGGAGGGCAGTTAAGAGTTAACCACGTTGCTGCTGATCTGGTGTCATATGTAGGCCAGATAGGGCAAGGTTGGCAGATTTCCTTCCCTAAAGGACAGTGGCGAGCCCAGATTGACTTTTCCCACAATCCCCGAGTTTCATGGTCACAGATTTTGATTTGATTTGATTTATTATTGTCACATGGATTGGGATACCGTGAAAAGTATTGTTTCTTGCGTGCTATACAGACAAAGCATACTGTTCATAGGGAAGGAAAGGAGAGAGTGCAGAATGTAGTGTTACAGTCATAGCTCGGGTGTAGAGAAAGATCAGCTTAATGTGAGGTAGGTCCATTCAAAAGTCTGATGGCAGCAGGGAAGAAGCTGTTCTTGAGTCGGTTCGTACCTGAACTCAGACTTTTGTATCATTTTCCCGACGGAAGAAGATGGAAGAGTGTGTGTCCAAGGTGCGTGGGGTCCTTGTTTGTGCTGGCTGCTTCTCCCGAGACAGCGGGAAGTGTAGACGGAGTCAATGGATGGGTTGTGTGATGCACTGGGCTACATTCACGACCCTTTTCAAAGGTCATGGGGAGAAAGCAGGATTAGGCTATTGAGTTGGACGATCAGCCACGATGGTGATGAATGGCGGAGCAGGATCGAAGGGCCGAATGGCCTCCTCCTTGTGTGTTTTTATGTTTGTAGTTCCTTGCGGGTCTTGGGCAGAGCAGGAGCCTATACCAAGCTGTGATACAGCCAGAAAGAATGCTTTCTATGGTGCACCCTTACTGAGACTAGCTTTTCATTCCGGATTTATTTAATTAATTGAAGTCATATTGCCTGCTGCCGGGGTGGGATTTGAGCTCGTGTGTCTCCAGATCATTCATCCAGGCCTCCGGCTAACTCATCCATTCTGACAAACCCTTGCGCTTTAACATCCTTTATCAATTGTTAACCATCTCAAAGGGTGATGTGTTATTCAACAATGTGAGGAGCTTTGTACCGTGTGACACAGGGTGTGTTACTCTCCACGCACGGTGCCAGTGGGAATCTGTATCTCTTACAACCACAAAGCCCAATTACTGCGACTACGAACATCCTGTGATCAACTTATAGGAATAACAGCACAGGAGGAACTCATTTCGCCCAGTGCGTTTGGAGGCCTTTGAAATCTTTCAGACAGATATGGTACTATAAATTATGCATCTCTTTTTCTTGACTTTGCAATCACTGCTTCCTCCCATCTGCCGATTCTCTCATTACATCTGCTGTTTTTATCTGAAACTCTCTGATCCCTCTTCCTGTGTTTTATATTCTCCCTTTTCAAATATTTATCCAAATCCCACGGATGTGAAATTATCACCTGTGCCTCCAACAGCCATGCGGAGTTCAGCGTTCAAGTCTGAGTTCGCTGCATGTTCATAGAATCCCTACAGTGCAGAAGGAGGCCATTCAGCCCATCGAGACTGCACCGACCACAATCCCACCCAGGCCCTATCCCCACAACCCCATGCATTTACCCCAGCTAGTCCCCCCTGACACTGAGGGGGAATTTAACATGGCCAATCCACCTAACCCGCACATCTTTGGACACCAAAGGGCAATTTAGCCTGGCCAATCCACCTAACCTGCACATCTTTGGACACCAAGGGGCAATTTAGCATGGCCAATCCACCTAACCTACACATCTTTGGACACCAAAGGGCAATTTAGCATGGCCAATCCACCTAACCAGCACATCTTTGGACACCAAAGGGCAATTTAGCATGGCCAATCCACCTAACCCGCACATCTTTGGACACCAAGGGGCAATTTAGCATGGCCAATCCACCTAACCCGCACATCTTTGGACACCAAGGGGCAATTTAGCATGGCCAATCCACCTAACCCGCACATCTTTGGACACCAAGGGGCAATTTAGCATGGCCAATCCACCTAACCCGCACATCTTTGGACACTAAGGGGCAATTTAGCTTGGCCAATCCACCTAACCTGCACATCTTTGGACACCAAGGGGCAATTTAGCATGGCCAATCCACCTAACCCGCACATCTTTGGACACCAAGGGGCAATTTAGCATGGCCAATCCACCTAACCCGCACATCTTTGGACACCAAGGGGCAATTTAGCATGGCCAATCCACCTAACCTACACATCTTTGGACACCAAGGGGCAATTTAGCATGGCCAATCCACCTAACCCGCACATCTTTGGACACCAAGGGGCAATTTAGCATGGCCAATCCACCTAACCCGCACATCTTTGGACACCAAGGGGCAATTTAGCATGGCCAATCCACCTAACCCGCACATCTTTGGACACTAAGAGGCAATTTAGCATGGCCAATCCACCTAACCTGCACATCTTTGGATACCCAAACCCTCAGCTCTGGAATCCCCTCCCAAAACCTCTCTGCCTCTACTCCTCTAAGACGCTCCTTAAAACCTACCGCAAAAACTAACTTTTGGTCACCTGCTCAAATATCTCCTTCTCAATGTCAAATATTGTTTAATAACATAGAAACTAGAAGCAGGAGGAGGCCATTCGGCCCTTCGCTCCTGCTCCACCATTCATTATGCTCATAAGAACATAAGAACTAGGAGCAGGAGTAGGCCATCTGGCCCCTCGAGCCTGCTCCGCCATTCAATAAGATCATGGCTGATCTTTTCGTGGACTCAGCTCCACTTACCCGCCCGCTCCCCTTAATTCCTTTACTGTTCAAAAATCTATCTATCCTTGCCTTAAAAACATTCAATGAGGGAGCCTCAACTGGGCAGGGAATTCCACAGATTCACAACCCTTTGTGTGAAGAAGTTCCTCCTCAACTCAGTCCTAAATCTGCTCCCCCTTATTTTGAGGCCATGCCCCCTAGTTCTAGTTTCACCCGCCAGTGGAAACAACTTCCCTGCTTCTATCTTATCTATTCCCTTCATAATCTTATATGTTTCTATAAGATCTCCCCTCATTCTTCTGAATTCCAATGAGTATAGCCCCAGTCTACTCAGTCTCTCCTCATAAGCCAACCCTCTCAACTCCGGAATCAATCTAGTGAATCTCCTCTGCACCCCCTCCAGTGCCAGTATATCCTTTCTCAAGTAAGGAGACCAAAACTGTACACAGTACTCCAGGCTGATCATCAAATTCAATATTCTGATCCCCCTTCAAAATAAAGTTTATTTATTAGTCACAAGTAGGCTTACGGTGGCCTACTTACAGTGGCACGGTGGCACAGTGGGTTAGCACTGCTGCCTCACAGCGCCAGGGACCCGGGTTCGATTCCCGGCTTGGGTCACTGTCTGTGTGGAGTTTGCACGTTCTCCCCGTGTCTGCGTGGGTTTCCGCCAGGTCCTCCGGTTTCCTCCCACAGTCCGAAAGATGTGCAGGTTCGGTTGATTGGACATGCTAAATTAACCCTTAGTGTCCCGGGATGTGATAGGTTAGAGGCATTAGCAGGGTAGCTGAGCGGGGATGGGACCTGGGTGGGACTGGTGTCGGTGCAGACTCAATGGGCCGAATGGCCTCCTTCTGCACTGTCGGGATCCTATTATTCTATTCTATGATTCTTCTACTGCAATGAAGTTACTGTGTAAATCCCCTTCCCTGTGGGGAATTTTGGGACATGGGCGTCGCTGGCTGGGCCAGCATTTATTGCCCACCCCTAGTTGCCCTTGGACGGGCAGTTGAGAGTCAACCACATTGCTGTGTGGCTCTGGAGTCACATGTAGGCCAGACCGGGGTAAGGATTTCCTTCCCTAAAGGACACTAGTGAACCAGATGGGTTTTACTGCGTTAAAGGCACTATATAAATACAAGTTGGTATGTACCATCACTTTCGCAAGGAAGTGCGTGTGCGTGGACATCGTAGAGGGGGGGGAGGGAGGCGGCAGGATTAGGTTCCTGACAGCAGAAGCCACACCGGCATTCGCTGCTCAGGCACAGACGTGAAGAAGACAACCAAAGAAGAAAGGTATTAGCGGGCTGCTAGGACTTGTGTAAGCCCCTGTGAGATTTAGTGTCCTCAGGTGGGGAAGGAAGAAAAGTAGGCAGAGGTAAGAAGAAATAAGAAAGGAAGGCTTCAGTAAATCGCAGGAGCAGGGTCTCCGTGTACCCTGATGTGGAGATGCCGGTGTTGGACTGGGGTGGGCACGGTAAGAAGTCTCACAACACAACTAGCTTAGGGGTTTAAGACTAGCTTAGGGGTTTAAGAAAAAAGGGCGGCATGGACAAGTTGGGCTGAAGGGCCTGTTTCCATGCTGCAAATCTCTATGACTCTACGACCAGGTTAACGTCCAACAGGTTTATTTGGAATCACGAGCTTTCGGAGCGCTGCTCCTTCATCGGGTGAGAGTGGAGAGTTGGGTTCACAAACACGGCGTACAGAGGCCGAGACACAATTGCACGAAGATGTTTGGAATGCGAAGCCTTTACAGGTATTCAAGTCTTTACAGGTACAGACAGTGCGAGTGGAGAGAGGGATAATCACAGGTTAAAGAGGTGTGAATTGTCCCAAGCCAGGGCAGGCGGTAGGATTTTGCTCAGGCCAAATGTTGGGGGTTACAGATAGTGTGACATGAACCCAAGGTCCCGGTTGAGGCCGTCCTCATGCGTGAGGAACTTGGCTATCACCCGTACACCCTGAAAAAGGTTAATAACTCTCCAGCTGAAGAGAATGTCAGGAAGTGAACAGGCAGGCAGCGGAAGGCCAGAATAAAAGATTTTGTTCTCTTTATTAATGCGGTTTCTGCCTGTTGTTTGTGCTGAGTTCCTGGCCGCTGATATTTATGGAACAGCCGTTTTTTGAAACTTGCCTTTGAATAATGTTAACCCCGTGCGAACTGCATGACGCTAGCATCTGCAGCACACTAGCAAGGGAAAGAGGAAGGTTTACAATCACGTGGCGCCTTTCACGACCGCGCAATGTCCCGGTTTTATAGAAGGGGGGGGTGTGAAAGGCGGCCCAGAAGACCAGCGAGGACTCCCCTGTGCCGCTTGAAACATTGGCCGTGAGATCGTTGATGTCCACCCGAGAGGGTGGATGGAACCTCCATTTAATGTTTCGTCCGACAGTGCAACGATCCTTCCCTCGATGCTGGTACTGGCCAGCAGCACAGATTGTAAACATAGGAACAGAAGTAGGTCATTTTAACCCCTTAAGCCTGTTCTGCCATCTCAGTAAGATTGTGGCTGATTTGTGACCAAATATTCCTCACGCCATAAGACCCTAAGACATGGGGGCAGAATTAGGCCACTCGGCCCATCGGGTCTGCTCCACCATTCAATCATGGCTGATATTTTTCTCATCCCCATTCTCCTGCCTTTTCCCCGTAACCCCTGATCCCTTTATTAATCAAGAACCTACCTATCTCTGTCTTAAAGACACTCAATGACACAGAGAGGGTGGTGGGTGTCTGGAACTCGCTGCCGGAGGGGGAGGTAGGGGAGACAGATACGATAATGAGTTTTAAGGGGCGTCTGGACAAATATATGAATAGGATGGGAATAAAGGGATATGGTCCCTGGAAGGGTGGGGGGTTTTAGTTCAGATGGGGGCAGCATGGTCGGTGCAGGCTTGGAGGGCCGAAGGGCCTGTTCCTGTGCTGTAATTTTCTTTGTTCTTTGACCCGGCCTCCACAGCCTTCTGCGGCAAAGAGTTCCACAGATTCACCACTCTCTGGCTGAAGAAATTCCTCCTCATCTCTGTTTTAAAGGATCGTCCCTTTGGCCTGAGGCTGTGCCTCTGGTTCTAGTTATTTCTAGTTACATCTGCTTCCTTAGTACTATGAATCATAGAATCCTGACAGTGCAGAAGGAGGCCATTCAGCCCATTGAGTCTGCACCGACAACAATCCCACCCAGGCCCTATTCCCATAACCCCACAAATATACCATGCTAATCCCCCTGACACTAGGGTCAATTTAGCATGGCCAATCCACCTAACCTGCACATCTTTGGAGTGTGGGAGGAAACCGGAGCACCCGGAGGAAACCCAGGCAGACACGGGGAGAATAAAAAACGAAGAACAAAGAAAATTACAGCACAGGACCAGGCTCTTCGGCCCTCCAAGCCTGCACCGACCATGCTGCCCCGACTGAACTGAAACCCCCGACCCTTCCGGGGACCGTATCCCTCTATTCCCATCCTATTCATGTATTTGTCAAGACACCCCTTAAAAGTCACTACCGTATCTGCTTCCACTCCCTCCCCTGGCAACAAGTTCCAGGCACCCATCACCCTCTGTGTAAAAAATCTGCCTCGTACGCCTCCTTTAAACCTTGCCCCTCGCACCTTAAACCTGTGCCCCCAACTCTTCCATCTTGGGAAAAACCTTCTAACTATCCACTCTGTCCATGCCCAAGGCCAGAATTGAACCCGGGTCCCTGGCGCTGTGAGGCAGCAGTGCTAACCACTGTGCCACCCTGTGGTTAACAAAAATCCATCAATCTGAGATCTTTAAATTAATAATTGACTGAACATCAATTTCGGTTTGTAGAAGACAATTCTAAACTTCTGCCATTCTTTTCCCGAAGAACTGCTTCAGATTTCACTCAGGAAAAGCCTGGTTCTAATTTTTTGCCCTTACCTCCCAAGTCCTAGACTAGCAGAAAAGGTTTCTCCCTACCTGCCCCCCTCTAATATCTTAAACTTTGATCACATCACGTGAAGATATGGGTGGCACAGTGGGTTAGCACCGCTGCCTCACAGCGCCAGGGACCTGGGTTCGATTCCTGGCTCGGGTCACTGTCTGTGTGGAGTCTGCACATTCTCCCCATGTCTGCGTGGGTTTCCTCCGGGTGCTCCGGTTTCCTCCCACATTCTGAAAGACTTTTGATTTGATTTGATTGATTATTGTCACATGTAACAATATACAGTGAAAAGTATTGTTTCCTGCGCGCTATACAGACAAAGCATACCGTTCATACAGAAGGAAAGGAGAGAGTGCGGAATGTAGTGTTACAGTCATAGCTAGGGTGTAGAGAAAGATCAACTTAATGCGAGGCAGGTCCATTCAAAAGTGTGACAGCAGCAGGGAAGAAGCTGTTCTTGAGCCAGTTGGTACGTGACCTCAGACTTTTTCTGAGTATCTTTTTCCCGTTGGAAGAAGGTGGAAGAGAGAATGTCTGGGGTGCATGGAGGGTCCTTGATTATGCTGGCTGCTTTGCGGAGGCAGCGGGAAGAGTAGATGGAATCAGTGGCTGGGAGGCTGGTTTGCGTGATGGATTGGGCTACATTCATAAGAACATAAGAACATAAGAAATAGGAGCAGGAGTAGGCCATCTAGCCCCTCGAGCCTGCCCCGCCATTCAATAAGATCATGGCTGATCTGACGTGGATCAGTACCACTTACCCGCCTGATCCCCATAACCCTTAATTCCCTTACCGATCAGGAATCCATCCATCCGCGCTTTAAACATATTCAGCGAGGTAGCCTCCACCACCTCAGTGGGCAGAGAATTCCAGAGATTCACCACCCTCTGGGAGAAGAAGTTCCTCCTCAACTCTGTCTTAAACCGACCCCCCTTTATTTTGAGGCTGTGTCCTCTAGTTTTAACTTCCTTACTAAGTGGAAAGCATCTCTCCGCCTCCACCCTATCCAGCCCCCGCATTATCTTATAAGTCTCCATAAGATCCCCCCTCATCCTTCTAAACTCCAACGAGTACAAACCCAATCTCCTCAGCCTCTCCTCATAATCCGAACCCCTCATCTCCGGTATCAACCTGGTGAACCTTCTCTGCACTCCCTCCAATGCCAATATATCCTTCCTCATATAAGGGGACCAATACTGCACACAGTATTCCAGCTGCGGCCTCACCAATGCCCTGTACAGGTGCATCAAGACATCCCTGCTTTTATATTCTATCCCCTTCGCAATATAGGCCAACATCCCATTTGCCTTCTTGATCACCTGTTGTACCATTCATGACCTTTTGTAGTTTCTTGCGGTCTTGGGCAGAGCAGGAGCCCATACCAAGCTGTGATACATCTGGAAAGAATGCTTTCTATGGGGCATCTGTAAAAGTTGATGTGCTGGTTAGGTACATTGGCCGTGCTAAATTCTCCCTCAGTGTACCCAAACAGGCGCCGGAGTGTGGCGACTAGGGGATTTTCACAGTAACTTCATTGCATGTGTTAATGCAAACCTTCTCGTGTCACTAATAAATGAACTTTAAACATCATCTGGAACCTTCTAAATTACATTGATTATAAACCCATTTGTTTAATCTCACCTCATAGTTTCACAGTTAGGAGCCCAGATATCGTTCAGGTCTATATACACTGTGCTTCCACCGAGGCTAACACGTCCTGCCTAAGGTGTGGTGCCCAGGGCTTGGTTGGCTGAAGCCTCTACACTGGGAAGTGCATGATTGCAGTCAGGTCATGGGTGTGGATGAATATGGAGGTCTAGTCACTTCAAACAAACAGAAAGTCTGAGGGTGACAGTTGGGTATAACTGTTGACCTTTTATTTTATCTCGGACTTGGAATGGGGAGATATCAGCCTGGGTTCCTGCCGCTATGTCCTTAAATCATAAAAGCATGATAAGGATCTCTCATTCATTCCCAGGAATGGAAGAGTTTGTCATATGAGGAGCGGTTGAGGAGTCTGGGTCTATACTCGATGGAGTTTAGAAGGATGAGGGGGGAGGGGGGATCTAATTGAAACTTACAGAATACTGAGAGGCCTGGATAGAGTGGACGTGGAGAGGATGTCTCCACTAGTGGGAGAGACCAGACCCAGAGGGCACGACCTCAGGGTGAAGGGTCGCTCCTTTAAAACTGAGATGAGGAGGAATTTCTTCAGCCAGGGAGTGGTGAATCTGTGGAACTCGTTGTCACAGAGGAGGCCGGGTTACTGAGTGCCTTTAAGATGGAGATAGATCGGTTCTTGATTGGTAAGGGAATCAAGGGTTACGGGGAGAAGGCAGGAGAATGGGGATGAGAAAAATATCAGCCATGATTGAATGGCGGAGCAGACTCGATGGGTCGAGTGGCCTCATTCTGCTCCTATGTCTTATGGTCTTTCTCTAATCACCATGAAAATTACAGGAGGGCTGGGTGTTACACCGCGTGATGTGATTTTATTGCTGTGCTGTTGGTTGAGCAGGCACTGAGAAGGCCCATCAGAGTCCCGGTCATTGAATGCCCTCCCTTTTCCTTTGCACTTGAAACCACCTGCAACGGAAGTCAAAATCAAGAGAGGTGTAGAACAGGTTGTGGCCCATATTGCAAAACCACAGACAAAGTTAGAACCCCCTTCAGGGGGATTAAACAGAGAAACATAGAAGATAGGAGCAGGAGGAGGCCATTCGGCCCTTCGAGTCTGCTCCGCCATTCATCATCATGGCTGATCATCCAACTCAATAGCCTAATTCTTGCTTTCTCCCCATAACCTTTGATCCCATTCGCCCCAAGTGCCGTATCCAGCCGCCTCTTGAATACATTCAATGTTTTGGCATCAACTACTTCCTGTGGGAATGAATTCCACAGGCTCACCGAGTGAAGAAATGTCTCCTCACCTCCGTCCTAAATGGTCCACCCCGAATCCTCAGACTGGGACCCCTGGTTCTGGGCTCCCCCCACCATCGGGAACATCCTCCCTGCATCTACCCCGTCTAGTCCTGTTAGAATTTTATAAGTCTCTATGAGATCCCCCCCCTCATTTGTCTGAACTCCAGCAAAAACAATCCTAACCTAGTCAATCTCTCCTCATACATCAGTCCCGCCATCCCCGGAATCGGCCTGGTAAACCTTCGCTGCACTCCCTCGAGAGCAAGAACATCCTTCCTCAGAAAAGGAGACCAAAACTGCACACAATACTCTAGGTGTGGCCTCACCAAGGCCCTGTATAATTGCAACAACACATCCCTGCTCCTGTACTCGAAACCTCTCGCAATGAAGGCCAACGTACCATTTGCCTTCTTTACCGCCTGCTGCACCTGCATGCTTACCTTCAGCGACTGGTGCACAAGGACATCCAGGTCCCTCTGCACACTCCCCTCTCCCAATTTGCAGCCATTTCCATTAGCATGGTAAATACGTGGGGTTACGGGGATAGGGCCTGGGTGGGATTGTTGTTGGTGCAGGCTCGATGGGCCGGATCTGCAATGTGGGGATTCTATAATTAATAAATGTAACCTGAGTCAGTGTCATATTTAATTGTAGAATTGTTTCCTGAAAGCGGCAATGAGATAAATGACCAGATAACCTGTTTTGGTGATGTTGTTTGGGAGAAAGTGTTGGAGGACACCCAGGTGAGTTACCCTGCTCTCCTTCAAAGCAGTTCCATTAAATCTCTGACCTCCACCTGAAGGGATAGACAGGGCTTGGGTTTAATGTCTTATCTAAAACCCCAGCACCTCCAGCAATGCAGTGATGCACTGCGGCATCAGTTTTAAGTTTATTTATTAGTGTCACAAGTAGGCTCACATTAACGCTGCAATGAAGTTACTGTGAAAATCCCCTAGTCGCCACACTCCGGCACCTGTTCGGGTACACTGAGGGAGAATTTAGCACGGCCAACGCACCCTAACCAGCACGTCTTTCGGAGTGTGGGAGGATGAGAGGAGACCTAATAGAGGTGTATAAGATGTTGAGACGCATAGATCGGGTGGACTCTCAGAGGCTTTTTCCCAGGGTGGAAATGGCTGCTACGAGAGGACACAGGTTTAAGGTGCTGGGGTGTAGGTACAGGGGAAATGTTAGGGGGAAGTTTTTCACACAGAGGGTGGTGGGCGAGTGGAATCGGCTGCCGTCAGTGGTGGTGGAGGCAAACCCAATAGGGTCTTTTAAGAGACTCCTGGATGAGTACATGGGACTCAATAGGATGGAGGGTTATAGGTAGGCCTAAAAGGTAGGGATATGTTCGGCACAACTTGTGGGGCCGAAGGGCCTGTTATGTGCTGTAGTTTTCTATGTTTCTATGAAACCGGAGCACCCGGAGGAAACCCACGCAGACACGGGGAGAATGTGCAGACTCCACACAGACAGTGACCCAAGCCGGGAATCGATCCCGGGTCCCTGGCACTGTGAGGCAGCAGTGCTAACCACTGTGAGAGGATTAAAGTTTTTAAAGTTTAAAAGTTTATTTATAAGTGTTATAAGTTGGCTTACATTAACACTGCAATGAAGTTACTGCGAAAATCCCCTAGTCACCACACTCCAGTGCCTGCTTGGGTAACACTGAGGGAGAATTTAGCACGGCCAATGTACCCTAACCAGCACGTCTTTCAGACTGTGGGAGGAAACCAGAGCACCCGGAGGAAACCCACGCAGACATGTGGAGAACGTGCAAACTCCACACAGACAGTGACCTAAGCCGGGAATCGAACCCGGGTCCCTGGCGCTGTGAGGCAGCAGCGCTAACCCACTGTGCCGCCATCGTGATACTGTCACTGATGTTGATTTGACAAGTTGATGGACAAGTTGGGCCGAAGGGCCTGTTTCCATGCTGTAAACCTCTACGACTCTATTTGATTTGATTTATTATTGTCACATGTATTGGGATACAGTGAAAAGTATTGTTCCTTGCGCGCTATACAGACAAAGCATACCGTTCATAGAGAAGGAAAGGAGAGGGTGCAGAATGTAGTGTTACAGTCATTTGATTTATTATTGTCACATGTATTGGGATACAGTGAAAAGTATTGTTCCTTGCGCGCTACACAGACAAAGCATACCGTTCATAGAGTACATAGATTTGATTTATTATTGTCACATGTATTGGGATACAGTGAAAAGTATTGTTTCTTGCGTGCTAAACAGACAAAGCATACCGTTCATAGAGTACATAGATTTGATTTATTATTGTCACATGTATTGGGATACAGTGAAAAGTATTGTTTCTTGCGTGCTAAACAGACACAGCATACCGTTCATAGAGTGCATAGATTTGATTTATTATTGTCACATGTATTGGGATACAGTGAAAAGTATTGTTTCTTGCGTGCTAAACAGACAAAGCATACCGTTCATAGAGTACATAGATTTGATTTATTATTGTCACATGTATTGGGATAGTGAAAAGTATTGTTTCTTGCGTGCTAAACAGACACAGCATACCGTTCATAGAGTGCATAGATTTGATTTATTATTGTCACATGTATTGGGATACAGTGAAAAGTATTGTTTCCTGCGCGCTACACAGACAAAGCATACCGTTCATAGAGAGGATTAAAGTCCATTGTAGAATTGCTTCTGTTATCCCCACTGAACTCAGTGTGGAGCGGGGGTTAAGTCCATTGCCCCCTTGCTCTGGAAGGGCTCAGCGATGGCTAGATTTTGTTTCCCCTCAGTTACCATCCACCCACGTAGCTCTGCTTGTAGATGATTGTGAAGCGATGGACTGTGGCCCCAGGGTTATTTTGTCACCGCGCAGCTTCCTGAGCAGTGCTGGAGCAGGGGCGACGCAGGGCTAACAGCAACAATCCCATTGCTGCAAGCGAGGACTTCCTCTCCTGTGGACGAATGTGGCACACACAGCCCGGAGAGGAAGCAGGAGAGAGAGGGAGGAAGCAGGCCGAGGAAACTGCACCCTGGAAACAATACAACACGTCCACTTTTGGAAATCTTCAGAAAGGCGACAGGTTTCCGAGAACACGGGGTTAACCATTTCACTGCTGAACGGGGCTTCCCGCTGTGGGCTCTTCCACCGGACCGTGTCCGTACAGCTTCTGCCTCTGACCGGAAGGTTGTGGGATTGAGCCCCATGTCTGGATTTGAGCACACAATCCCACCTGAAACTCCGGCGCAGTACGGAGGGATTGCTGCTTGTCAGAGCTGGAGACCTTAGATCGAGATCCCAAATACCTGTTCAGGACGAAGAGCATGTTTATTCGATTTGATTTATTATTGTCGCGTGGAAACCCTACAGTGCAGAATGAGGCCATTCGGCCCATCGAATCTGCACTGACCACAACCCCACCTCATGCCCTATCCCCACACATTTACCCCGCGAATTCCTCCAACCCACACATCCCAGGACACAAAGGGACAATTTAGCACGGCCAATCCACTTAACCCACATACCTTTGGACACTAAGGGGCAATTTAGCACGGCCAATCCCCCTAACCTGCACATCTTTGGACACTAAGAGAAAATTTAGCATGGCCAATCCACCGAACCCACACATATTTGGACACTAAGCGGCAATTTAGCATGGCCAATCCACCTAACCCACACATCTTTGGACACTAAGGGACAATTTAGCATGGCCAATCCACCTAACCCACACATCTTTGGACACTAAGGGGCAATTTAGCATGGCCAATCCACCTAACCCACACATCTTTGGACACTAAGGGGCAATTTAGCATGGCCAATCCACCTAACCCACACATCTTTGGACACTAAGGGGCAATTTAGCATGGCCAATCCACCTAACCCACACATCTTTGGACACTAAGGGACAATTTAGCATGGCCAATCTACCTAACCCACACATATTTGGACACTAAGGGGCAATTTAGCATGGCCAATCCCCCTAACCTACACATCTTTAGACACTAATGGGCAATTTAGCACGGCCAATCCACCTAAACTGCACATCTTTGGACTGTGGGAGGAAACTGGAGCACCCGGAGGAAACCCACGAGGAGAACATGCAAACACTTCACAGACAGTGACCCAAGCCGGGAATCGAACCCAGGTCCCTGGCGCTGTGAGGCAGCAGCGCTAACCCACTGTGTCACCGTGCCCCCGGGAATCGAACCCAGGTCCCTGGCGCTGTGAGGCAGCAGCGCTAACCCACTGTGTCACCGTGCCCCCGGGAATCGAACCCAGGTCCCTGGCGCTGTGAGGCAGCAGCGCTAACCCACTGTGTCACCGTGCCCCCGGGAATCGAACCCAGGTCCCTGGCGCTGTGAGGCAGCAGCGCTAACCCACTGTGTCACCGTGCCCCCGGGAATCGAACCCAGGTCCCTGGCGCTGTGAGGCAGCAGCGCTAACCCACTGTGTCACCGTGCCCCCGGGAATCGAACCCAGGTCCCTGGCGCTGTGAGGCAGCAGCGCGAACCCACTGTGTCACCGTAGTGATCCTGTCACTGATGTTGATTTGATTTGATTTTGATTTGATTTATTCTTGTCACATGTATTGGGATACAGTGAAAAGTATTGTTTCTTGCATGCTATACAGACAAAGCATACTGTTCATAGAGAAGGAAAGGAGAGAGTGCAGAATGTAGTGTTACAGTCACAGCTAGGGTGTAGAGAAAGATCAACTTAATGCGAGGTAGGTCCATTCAAAGGTCTAACAGCAGCAGGGAAGAAGCTGTTCTTGAGTCGGTTAGAGGAGGGGGGGGTGGTGGATACTGGTGAGGGTTGCGGAGGTGCAGTCCTCCTGGTATCCTGCAAAAAAGGTTTCCTCGCTCCCACCCCTGCCCACATCTCATCACTGCTTGTGGGATCTCACTGTGCATAAAATGGATACTCATGGGAAGATCCAATTCCGTGTGTGTGTGTGTCCGTGTGTCCATGTGTGTGTGTCTGTGTGTGTATGTCCGTGTGTGTGTGTCCGTGTGTGTGTCCGTGTGTGTATGTCCGTGTGTGTGTGTCTCAAGTATGGAGAGGATCAGCTGTGTGAGACTGACAGGAACTCTCCTCTAGGGTCACCGCAAACTGAGAGGCCATTTGGGGAGCGTTCGGAGAGTTCCGGGATGAGTGGGGGGAGGAGAGAGTGCTCAAAAGGCTCAGCAGGTCTGGTGAAGAGCCCCCACATAACAGTTTATTTATTAGTGTCACAAATCGACTTACATTAACACTGCAATGAAGTTACTGTGAAAATCCCCGAGTCGCCACACTCCGGTGCCTGTTCGGGTAACACTGAGGGAGAATTTAGCACGGACGATGCACCCTAGCCAGCACGTCTTTCGGACTGTGGGGGGAAACCGGAGGAAACCCACGCAGACATGGGGAGAACGTGTAGACTCCGCGCAGACAGTGACCCGAGCCGGGAATCGAACCCGGGTCCCTGGCGCTGTGAAGCAGCAGTGCTAACCCACTGTGCCACCGTCCCGCCCCTAATATGCCACCGTGCCGCCCTAGAGAGGGCATTGGATGATTCTTTGAATGGAAACAATGTGCGGGGGTCCGGGTAGAAGTCAGGGGAATGGCACGATGCTCGTCCAGAGAGCCAGTACAGACACGGTGGGCCAAATGGCCTCCTCCTGAGCTGTAACAGTGCTGTAAGAATTATTTCCTGCATTGGAGGGGGGTATAAGTAAATAAAGTAATGTAAAGTTTATTTATTAGTGTGGTGAACCATCGTTGGTTCCCACTGGATAGTACTGAGCCAGGGGCTGGCCAGTACTACAAGGATGTACATATGTTACTGTTGGGTTGTGCTACTTGTTGCTGTTGGGGTTAGGGTGGGGTTGTTACACCTTTGTACTGTAGTGTTGTGGTACATCCCAGTCGGGCTCCGCCTCCTGGGAGAGGTATAAAGGTCACTGCTCTGGCCGGGTCCCCTTCAGTCTGGGATAGTGTATATAATTATTGGCTGCTTCGTTACAGCAAATAAAAGCCTTTATTTCCTGAGCATCAAGCCTCGTGTATGATAACGCGCATCAATTTTATTTGCTGTAACGAAGCAGCCAACAATTATACACACAATCCCAGACTGAGGGGTCCCAGCCAGAGCAGGGACCTTTATACCTCTCCCAGGAGGCGGAGCCCGACTGGGATGTACCACAACACTACAGTACAAAGGTGTAACAACCCCACCCTAACCCCAACAGCAACAAGTAGCACAACCCATCCCTAACCCAACAGCAACAATTGTACATCCTTGTAGTACTGGCCAGACCCTGGCTCAGTACTATCCAGTGGGAACCAACGATGGTTCACCACAATTAGTTACAAGCAGGCTTACATTAACACTGCAATGAAGTTACCGGGAAAATCCCCGAGTCGCCACACTCCGGCGCCTGTTCGGGTTACACTGAGGGGGAATTCAGCACGGCCAATGCACCCTAACCAGCACGTCTTTCAGACAGTGGGAGGAAACCGGAGCACCCGGAGGAAACCCACGCCTATAGAACAAGGAGACATAAACTTTCCATGCTTCAGACTCAGTGTAATATTCTTTAACCAGCATCAGTAACCACTGTGCCACATTCATCTGGTGTTTCTCATTTCTAATACATCGGGTAGGGGGTTGGCTGCCCATTTTCCGTTGCTTGTTGCCTGATGTACAGTCACACTCCTTCCCCCAAGACATAATTTCAGTCATTTTCCCACGGACCTACCCTGCTAAAGCTCTTCAGTGCAGTTGTGCACTTCCTGTGATTTGATATTTAAGAAGTCCCAGTGAAGACACAGCCTTCCGACCCGCTCCCTGAAACTGCCTTCGTGTTGTGTGACAGCTGCGTGCGATGCTGCAGGTCCCCAGGGTACATCTCAGACAGAAACCATGAACTTAGCAATCTGGGTACTGGCAGGTTCCTGCACTGCTTAGCAGAGGAAAAACAAAACCTTCTAATTTATTCCGATGGAGTTGATTCTAAAAGCCATCCAGTTTTATGTAAGGCAGAGGGAGATCACCTGAGGTGCAAACTGTCAGGGGTTGAGGAAAAGGCAGGTACATCACATCTCTATTCCTCAGCTTGGGAGTCAGACGGATGTGGGTTCGACTGCCATTTCCAGAAACTTGTGTGTGCATAGTACAGACTGGCAGTCCCAGTGTGCTCCCAGTGCCGCACTCTCAGAGGGAGTGCTGCACTGTCGGAGGCTCAGGACTGACGGAGTGCTGGTCAGTACTGTCAGAAGAAGCGCTACACGGGCAGAGAGTCAGTACATCAGGAGCGCCACACTGTGGGAGGGTCAGTGCTGAGGGAGCGCCGCACTGTGGGAGGGTCAGTGCTGAGGGAGCGCCGCACTGCGGGAGGGTCAGTGCTGAGGGAGCGCCGCACTGTGGGAGGGTCAGTGCTGAGGGAGCGCCGCACTGTGGGAGGGTCAGTGCTGAGGGAGCGCCGCACTGTGGGAGGGTCAGTGCTGAGGAAGCGCCGCACTGTGGGAGGGTCAGTGCTGAGGGAGCGCCGCACTGTGGGAGGGTCAGTGCTGAGGGAGCGCCGCACTGTGGGAGGGTCAGTGCTGAGGGAGCGCCGCACTGTGGGAGGGTCAGTGCTGAGGGAGCGCCGCACTGTGGGAGGGTCGGTGCTGAGGGAGCGCCGCACTGTGGGAGGGTCAGTGCTGAGGGAGCGCCGCACTGTGGGAGGGTCAGTGCTGAGGGATTGCCGCACTGTGGGAGGGTCAGTGCTGAGGGAGTGCCGCACTGTGGGAGGGTCAGTGCTGAGGCTGTGCCGTACTGTGGGAGGGTCAGTGCTGAGGGAGTGCCGCACTGTGGGAGGGTCAGTGCTGAGGCAATGCCGCACTGTGGGAGGGTCAGTGCTGAGGGAGTGCGCACTGTGGGAGTGTCAGTACTGAGGGAGTGCCGCACTGTGGGAGGGTCAGTGCTGAAGGAGCGCCGCACTGTGGGAGGGCCAGTGCTGAGGGAGCACCGCACTGTGGGAGTGTCAGTACTGAGGGAGCGCCGCACTGTGGGAGGGTCAGTGCTGAGGGAGCGCCGCACTGTGGGAGGGTCAGTGCCGAGAGAGCGCCGCACTGTGGGAGGGTCAGTGCTGAGGGAGCGCCGCACTGTGGGAGGGTCAGTGCTGAGGGAGCGCCGCACTGTGGGAGGGTCAGTGCTGAGGGAGCGCCGCACTGTGGGAGGGTCAGTGCTGAGGGAGCGCCGCACTGTGGGAGGGTCAGTGCTGAGGGAGCGCCGCACTGTGGGAGGGTCAGTGCTGAGGAATCGCCGCACTGTGGGAGGGTCAGTGCTGAGGGAGCGCCGCACTGTGGGAGGGTCAGTGCCGAGAGAGCGCCGCACTGTGGGAGGGTCAGTGCTGAGGGAGCGCCGCACTGTGGGAGGCTCGGTGCTGAGGGAGCGCCACACTGTGGGAGGGTCAGTGCTGAGGGAGCGCCGCACTGTGGGAGGGTCAGTGCTGAGGGATTGCCGCACTGTGGGAGGGTCAGTGCTGAGGGAGTGCCGCACTGTGGGAGGGTCAGTGCTGAGGCTGTGCCGTACTGTGGGAGGGTCAGTGCTGAGGGAGTGCCGCACTGTGGGAGGGTCAGTGCTGAGGCAATGCCGCACTGTGGGAGGGTCAGTGCTGAGGGAGTGCGCACTGTGGGAGTGTCAGTACTGAGGGAGTGCCGCACTGTGGGAGGGTCAGTGCTGAAGGAGCGCCGCACTGTGGGAGGGTCAGTGCTGAGGGAGCGCTGCACTGTGGGAGGGCCAGTGCTGAGGGAGCACCGCACTGTGGGAGTGTCAGTACTGAGGGAGCGCCGCACTGTGGGAGGGTCAGTGCTGAGGGAGCGCCGCACTGTGGGAGGGTCAGTGCTGAGGGAGCACCGCACTGTGGGAGGGTCAGTGCTGAGGGAGCGCCGCACTGTGGGAGGGTCAGTGTTGAGGGAGTGCCGCACTGTGGGAGGGTCAGTGCTGAGGCAATGCCGCACTGTGGGAGGGTCAGTGCTGAGGGAGTGCGCACTGTGGGAGTGTCAGTACTGAGGGAGTGCCGCACTGTGGGAGGGTCAGTGCTGAGGGAGCGCCGCACTGTGGGAGGGTCAGTGCTGAGGGAGCGCCGCACTGTGGGAGTGTCAGTACTGAGGGAGCGCCGCACTGTGGGAGGGTCAGTGCTGAGGGAGCGCCGCACTGTGGGAGGGTCAGTGCTGAGGGAGCGCCGCACTGTGGGAGGGTCAGTGCTGAGGGAGCGCCGCACTGTGGGAGGGTCAGTGCTGAGGGAGCGCCGCACTGTGGGAGGGTCAGTACTGAGGGAGCGCCGCACTGTGGGAGGGTCAGTGCTGAAGGAGTGCTGCACTGTGGGAGGGTCAGTACTGAAGGAGTGCTGCACTATTGTAGGTGCCATCCTTTGGTTGTGATCAGTGCTCGGTCTACCCTCTCGGGTAGATGTAAAAGTTATTTGAGGAAGAGTAAAGCAGTTCTTAGTGTCCTGCCCAATACCTATCCTTCAGTCAAAACCTTAAAAAGAGATTGTCTGGCCGTTATCTCGTTGCTGTTTGTGGCAGCTTTCTGTGTGCCAATTGGCTGCCACTTCTTCCACAGTAAATCATAGCAGTGACAACACTTCCTGACCTCATCACAGCCTCAGTTCGAATATGGCCAAAGGAGCTGAACTCCAGAGGTGAAGTGAGAGTGACAACTCTTGACATCAAGGCAGCATTTGACCCCGTATGGCGTCAAGGAGCCCTGGCAAAACTGGAATCAATGAGAATCAGGGGGCAAACTCTCCGCTGGTTGGAGTCATACCTAGCACAAAGCAAGATGGTTGGAAGTCAATCATCTCAGGTCCAAGCCATCACTGCAGGAGTTCCTCAAAGTTAGTGTCCTCGGCCCAACCATCTTCAACCGCTTCATCAATGACCTTCCCTCTGTCATAAGGTCAGAAGTGGGGATTTTTGCTGATTATTGCACAATGTTCAGCACCTTTCGCGACTCCTCAGACACTGAAGCAGTTTATGTCCAAATGCAGCAAGACCTGGACAATATCCAGGCTCGGGCTGATAAGTGGCAGTAACATTCACGCCACACAAGTGCCAGGCAATGCCCATCACCCACAAGAGAGAATCTAACCATTGCCCTTTGACATTCAATGGCATTCCCATCGCTGAATCCCCACTATCAACATCCTGGGGGTTACTATTGAACATCACTGAATCCCCCCACTATCAACATCCTGGGGGTTACCATTGACCATCACTGAATCCCCCCACTATCAACATCCTGGGGGGTTACCATTGACCATCACTAAATCTCCCATTATCAACATCCTGGGGGGTTACCATTGACCATCACTAAATCTCCCATTATCAACATCCTGGGGGTTACCAATGACCATCACTGAATCCTCCCCACTATCAACATCCTGGGGGTTACCAATGACCATCACTGAATCACCCCACTATCAACATCCTGGGGGTTACTATTGAACATCACTGAATCCTCCCCACTATCAACATCCTGGGGGGTTACCATTGACCATCACTGAATCCCCCCACTATCAACATCCTGGGGGTTACTACTGATCGGTAGGGGAATTAAGGGTTATGGGGAGCAGGCGGGTAAGTGGAACTGATTCACTTCAGATCAGCCATGTTCTTATTGAATGGCGGGGCAGGCTCGAGGGGCTAGATGGCCTACTCCTGCTCCTATTTCTTATGTTGTTATTAACCATCACTGAATCCCCATGATCAACATCCTGGGGGTTACCAATGACCAGAAACTGAGCTGGATCCAGCCATATAAATACTGTGGCTTCCAGAGCAGGTCAGAGGCTGGGAATCCTGCGGAGAGTAACTCACCTCCTGACTCCCCAAAGCCTGTCCACCATCTACAAGGCACAAGTCAGGGGTGTAATGGAATATTCTCCGCTTGCCTGGATCAGTGTGGCTCCAACAACACTTATCTTGCCATCCTCCTCTGCTTCTCCCAAGTGGCAGTTACAGTTATCATCTATCAGCTTGGATAGTGCATCTCAGTAGTGCCAGTATCTTAAGTAGGGGACTACTATCAATCAAGTTGACATCCAAAACTACACACGTGTATTCTCCACACCTGGGTTGAGAGTTCTCTTAACCACTTGAGGAATGGGAGCTCTCTCCAGAACATTGGCTGAAATTCCTGCCTACCTTATTCTTGTTGGAAAGTTTTAACATGCTTGTGACAAGTTCCCTTCACCAATTTCTTTCTTAACAGAAGCACAAATTCACTCCACTCTTTTCCAATATTAGATAAATGCGAGGTGATGCCTTTTGGTAGATCGAACCAGGGCAGGACTTACTCAGTTACTGGTAGGGCGGAGAGTTACAGAACAAAGAGATCTAGGGGTATAGGTTCATAGCTCCTTGAAAGTGGAGTCACAGGTGGACAGAGTGGTGAAGAAGGCATTCGGCATGCTTGGTTTCATTGGTCAGAACATTGAATACAGGAGTTGGGACGTCTTGTTGAAATTGTACAAGACATTGGTAAGGCCACACTTGGAATACTGTGTGCAATTCTGATCACCCTATTATAGAAAGGATATTATTAAACTAGAAAGAGTGCAGAAAAGATTTACTAGGATGCTACCGGGACTTGATGGTTTGAGTTATAAGGAGAGGCTGGATAGACTGGGACTTTTTTTCTCTGGAACGTAGGAGGCTGAGGGGTGATCTTAGAGGTCTATAAAATAATGAGGGGCACAGATCAGCTAGATAGTCAACATCTTTTCCCAAAGGTAGGGGAGTCTAAAACTAGAGGGCATAGGTTTAAGGTGAGAGGGGAGAGATACAAAAGTGTCCAGAGGGGCAATTTCTTCATACAGAGGGTGGTGAGTGTCTGGAACGAGCTGCCAGAGGCAGTAGTAGAGGCGGGTACAATTTTGTCTTTTAAAAAGCATTTAGACAGTTATATGGGTAAGAGGGGTAGAGGGATATGGGCCAAATGCGGGCAATTGGGATTAGCTTAGTGGTTTAAAAAAAAAGTGGGGGAGCACTTCAGCAGTCACGGGCATTCAGCCTTGGATCTTCAGGTAAGCGTTCTCCAAGGCGGCCTTCACGACACACGACAGCGCAGAGTCGCTGAGCAGAAACTGATAGCCAAGTTCCGCACACATGAGGACGGCCTAAACCGGGATGTTAGATTTATGTCACATTATCAGTAACCCCCACAGCTTTCCCCCTGATCTTGCAGAATCTCACTAGCTGTCCTGTCTGGAGACAATACACATCTCTTTAACCTGTGTTGAATGCTCCCTCCACCCACATTGTCTGTACCTTTAAGACCTGGCTGGCTTTAGGGATTCGCATTCTAATTAGTATTCTGTAACTTGATTTCTGTGTCTCTGTGCACTGTTTGAGAGCAGATTTCCACTCCATCTGACGAAGGGGCAGCGCTCCGAAAGCTTATGGTATTTGCTACCAAATAAACCTGTTGGACTTTAACCTGGTGTTGTGAGACTTCTTACTTAAAAAAAAAGGGTGCTATGGACAAGTTGGGCTGAAGGGCCTGTTTCCATGCTGCAAACCTCTACGATACTACCTCACAGCGGGAATTTGATCATTTATTTAACAAGCCTTGAGCAGATCGGGGGGGGCACAGCGCTCTGTAAAATCAGGTGTGATCCCCAGTTGGTAGATGAGTTGACTTGTTTCTTTCCTCTCTCCCCCCCCCCGCCTCAAATTCAGAAATCCGAAGGCGAGGATCGAAGGACCCTCTGGGAAAGCAGTCCCTGCTGTATGACAGTCCCTACGAGTCGGGGGAAATGGGGACCAAGCAGGAGGCTCTCGGGAACTCTGCCCTGGAGAAGGCAGGAAACCAGCAGCCCATCGACAGCTGCCTGCCAGAGCATGACGGGCGCCCCTCAACAGAGTACGATCAGCCCTGGGAGTGGAAGGCGGAGCAGATCGTGAAAGCACTGGCAGGTACAGCAGGGAGGTCTGAAGGGGGGAACTGTGCGCAGTCTGTGCAGGCGGTTCGGGTGGATACAGGGGCCAGCTGACGCGGTTCTGAGTCACATGGGACAAGACTGGGGTTCCCTCACTGTTCTGCACTGACGTACACGGGCAAAGGTTGGCATCCAGTTCCGGGCACTACACTTCAGGAGGGATGTAAGGGTCCCATCATCGAATAGAATCCCGACAGTGCAGAAAGAGGCCATTTGGCCCATCGAGTCTGCACCGACTACAATCCCACCCAGCCCCTATTCCTGTAACATAGAACATAGAACAGTACAGCACAGAACAGGCCCTTCGGCCCACGATGTTGTGCCGAGCTTTATCTGAAACCAAGATCAAGCTATCCCACTCCCTATCATCCTGCTCCATGTGCCTATCCAATAAGCGCTTAAATGTTCCTAAAGTGTCTGACTCCACTATCACTGCAGGCAGTCCATTCCACACCCCAACCACTCTCTGCATAAAGAACCTACCTCTGATATCCTTCCTATATCTCCCACCACGAACCCTATAGTTATGCCCCCTTGTAATAGCTCCATCCACCCTTTGAACGTTCACTCTATCTATCCCCTTCGTCATTTTATAAACCTCTATTAAGTCTCCCCTCAGCCTCCTCCGCTCCAGAGAGAACAGCCCTAGCTCCCTCAACCTTTCCTCATAAGACCTACCCTCCAAACCAGGCAGCATCCTGGTAAATCTCCTCTGCACTCTTTCCAGCGCTTCCACATCCTTCTTATAGTGAGGTGACCAGAACTGCACACAATATTCCAAATGTGGTCTCACCAAGGTCCTGTACAGTTGCAGCATAAGGGGGCCCGTATTTACCTTGACACTAAGAGGCAATTTAGCATGGCTAATTCACCTAACCCGCACATCTTTCGGACTGTGGGAGGAAACCGGAGCACCCGGAGGAAACCCACGCAGACACGGGGGAGAACGTGCAGACTCCACACAGACAGTGACCCGAGCCGGGAATCGAACCCAGGTCCCTGGCGCTGTGAGGCAGCAGTGCCAACCCACTGTGCCACTGTGCCACCGTGCCGCCCCAGGTCAAAAAGATTTTTTAAAATTCATTCATGGGACATGGGTGTCATGGGCTGGCTAGAATTTATAGAATCATAGAATCCTACAGTGCAGAAAAAGTTAAAGTAAAGTTAAAGTTTATTTATTAGTGTCACAAGTCGGCTTACATTAACACTGCAATGAAGTTACGTTGGCATTGGTCACGCTCCTTTCACTTATTCAGATCTTCCAATCAACCACATTGACTCCGAGGTAGATCAGCCAGTCAGTGCAGCTCCACTTCCTTCACATCAACTAATTATTCAGCCTCCCGACTCAAACTAAAATGTTTACAAAGGTATTTTGATGTCTAATTTCTCCGTGATACACATTGTGATGGGGAGACTTGCACTGTGATTTCATGGGTTAATGCATTTGTTCCAGGGGTCATACTTTCCCCTAGTTGCCACACTCCGGCGCCTGTTCGGGTAGACTGAGGGAAAATTTAGCACGGCCAATGCACCCTAACCAGCACGTCTTTCAGACTGTGGGAGGAAACCGGAGCACCCGGAGGAAACCCACGCAGACACGGGGGAGAACATGCAGACTCCACACAGACAGTGACCCGAGCCGGAATTGAACCCATGTCCGTGGCGCTGTGGGGCAGCAGTGCTAACCACTGTGCCACCGTGCCGCTCCACCATTCGGCCCAGCGAGTCTGCACCAACCACAATCCTATCCAGGCCCTCTTCCCCATAACCCCGTGCATTTACCCCTAGCTAGTCCCCCTGACACTAAGGGTCAATTTAGCAATGGCCAATTCACCTAACCCGCACATCTTTGGACTGTGGGAGGAAACCGGAGCACCCGGAGGAAACCCACGCAGACACGGGGAGAATGTGCAGACTCCACACAGACAGTGACCCGAGGCCGGGAATCGAACCCGGATCCCTGGCGCTGTGAGGCAGCAGTGCTAACCCACTGTGGCGTTTATATTTATAAAGCATTTATACCCCTCGTTGCCCTTGGAGGGCAGTTGAGAGTCAACCACATTGCTGTGTGGCTCTGGAGTCACATGTAGGCCAGACCGGAGTAAGGATGGCAGATTTACTTTCATAAAGGACATTAATGACCCAGTTGGGTTTTTCTGACAATCGACAGTTTCACGGTCTGATGCGCGATTGATTCACACGGGAGGCTAGGACGTACCCGGGAATAAAGGCTTTTATTCACAATAAGATTGGAGCACACTAATTAACAATATTATCCCAGACTAAGGGCTACTAGGAAGTAGCAGTGACCTTTATACTCCTGTAAGAAGGCGGAGCCGAACGGAGTGTACCACATAAACAATAATAACAGGTGGAACACCCAAACCCTAACCCCAACAGTAACATATGTACAAGTACCCATAGTGGTAACCATCTATGGTTCACCACACGGTCATCAGTAGATTCTTAATTCCAGATATTTTTTATTGAATTCAAATTCCACCATCTGTCGTGGTGGGATTCGAACCCGGGCCCCCAGAACATTAGCTGAGTTTCTGGATTAATAGTCTAGCGATAATATCACTAGGCCATTGCCTCCCCATATTTAACAGAACGATTGCAGGGATGAGGGACTTAAGCTACAAGGTTAGGTTGGAGAAGCTGGGGTTGTTCCCCTTGGAGCCAATAGGTTTGAGGGGAGATTTGACATGAGGCGTATAAGATGATAACAGGTAGGCGAAGAAAAGCTGTTTCCATTTGCTGATCGTACCAGGACTCGGGGACAGAGGTTTAGGGTTTTGGGCAAGAGATGCAGGGAGATGTGAAGGAGAATTTTTTTGTGCAGCAATGGTGAGCTGGAATTCACTGTCAATGAGGATGGTGGACGTGGAGGTGATAACTAATTTGTGATGTGGTCCTTGAGGAGCAGGGCTACGGAGATAGAACGGGGGAATAGGGCTGACTGGATGGCTCAGCAGTGAGCTAGCATGGCCTCAATGGGCCAAATGGCTTCCTTCTGCGCCATGATATTGGCATGGGCTGGATTTTTCAGAGCAGTGTCCCTGGCTATAAAGTCAGAGGGTGCATTGGGAGCCCATCCACGATCCCAACGGCTGCCCCGCAGTAATTTAATGCTTCAATCGCGGCAAGGCCTCAGCCCCTAACTCGGTGGTTGGTCCTGCCTTAAGAGAGCCAGCCATTCAGATGGTCGGCAGCTCTGTAATCTCAGTGGTGCCACTGGGAGCAGTGGCCTATTTTGGAACTATAGGCAGTCCCACCACACCGAGGGAACCCAGGTAAAGCCAGAGTCAGGGGTCCCTACAGAGCCTACCAACCTTTTCTGGTGAGCAGGTGTGGGGGTGTGGGGGGCGGTGCGGGGGGGGGGGACACACACACACACACACACCAAGTTTAAGGGGTAAAGCAGCAAGGTAAAAGCGGTCATTATCTTAGGGTGTGTTTTGCAAGGGTCCAGAAAGCTTGTTAAGAAGACTCCCCACCATTTCCCTGACACCAAGTGCCTAAGACTGCCACATGCTGTGGGTATCTCCTGCCTGCCCTGGATAAAATAGTGGTGGATCGAACAGTTAAATGGCCATTAATTGGCCACTTGAGGGTGTCAATAGGCCCAAGGTTGGAAGAGCCGCCTGCCGCCTACCTTCCCACTGTAGATTTTCAGACAAGTTGGTGGGGAGCAGTTGGTGATGGGAAGGCAACTCGCTAAGTGTTACACGCCTCCTTGCCTTCAAACCCGCTGGCAGAAGGCAGCATGGTGGCACAGTGGGTTAGCACTGCTGCCTCACAGCGCCAGAAACCCGGGTTCGATTCCCGGCCTCGGGTCACTGTTTATGTGGAGTCTGCACATTCTCCCCGTGTCTGCGTGGGTTTCCTTCGGGTGCTCCGGTTTCCTCCCACAGTCCGCAAGATGTGCTGGTTAGGGTGCATTGGCCGTGCTAAATTCTCCCTCAGTGTAACCCGAACAGGTGCCGGAGTGTGGCGACTGGGGGATTTCCACAGTAACTTCATTGCAGTGTTAATGTAAGCCTGCTCGTGACACTAATAAATAAACATTAAATAAAATCCAGCCCTGTGACTCTACAACCAACACTTGCAATTCAAGTTTAAAGAGGGGGAATCTGTCATAGCTTCCCCTTTCCCAATCACTCTCTATTGACACCTATGGGCAGCACGGTGGCACAGTGGGTTAGCGCTGCTGCCTCACAGCGCCAGGGACCCGGGTTCGATTCCCGGCTTGGGTCACTGTCTGTGCGGAGTCTGCACGTTCTCCCCGTGTCTGCGTGGGTTTCCTCCGGGTGTTCCGGTTTCCTCCCACACTCCAAAGATGTGTAGGTTGGGTGGATTGGCCATGCTAAATTGCCCCTTAGTGTCCAAAGATGTGTAGGTTGGGTGGATTGGCCATGCTAAATTGCCCCTTAGTGTCCAAAGATGTGCGGGTTAGGTGGATTGGCCATGCTAAATTGCCCCTTAGTGTCCAAAGATGTGTAGGTTAGGTGGATTGGCCATGCTAAATTGCCCCTTAGTATCCAAAGATGTCCAGGTCAGGTGGATTGGCTGTGCTAACTTGCCCCTTTGTGTCCAAAGATGTCCAGTTAGGTGGATTGGCCGTGCTAAATTGCCCTTTAGTGTCCAAAGATGTGCGGTTAGGTGGATTGGCCATGCTAAATTGCGCCTTGGTGTCCAAAGATGTGCAGGTTAGGTGGGTTGGCCATGCTAAATTTCCCCTTAGTGTCCAAAGATGTGCAGGTTGGGTGGATTGACCATGCTAAATTGACCCTTAGTGTCAGGGGGATTTGCAAAGTAAGTTTATTTATTAGTCACAAGTAAGCTTACATTAACACTGCAATGAAGTTACTGTGAAAATCCCCTAGTCACCACACTCCGGCGCCTGTTCGGGTACACTGAGGGAGAATTTAGCACGGCCAATGCATGTCTTTCAGACTGTGGGAGGAAACAGGAGCACCCGGAGGAAACCCACGCAGACACGGGGAGAACGTGCAGACTCCGCACAGACAGTGACCCGAGACCGGGAATCGAACCCGGGTCCCTGGCGCTGTGAGGCAGCAGTGCTAACCCACTGTGCCACTGTGCCACCCCAGTAAATACGTGAGATTACGAGGTTAGGGCCTGGATGGGATTGTTATCAGTGTGGGTTCGATGGGCCGAATGGCCACCTTCTCCACTGCAGGGATTCTATTATTCCATTGGTGTAGTGCATTGGATATGAGAAGGCTCAGCTGTGATGCTGCCCATGGTCAAATAGTCTGTCAAAACTCACACTTTGAAGAGTTGGGTGAAATGTTGGAGGTGTTTCTGGGGCTCTTGGAGCAGGTCCTCAGCACAAGCAGAAGGAACGAAAGTTAAAGGGGAAGCGGTCCACCGGTTGGCGAAGAAATGTTTGTGTTTTTTTGGTCAGGCGAATCAGGTGAGGGGGCCCTTGGCTGACACTTCGTCTCATCGTCTTTGCTACCTTCTGTGTGTTCCACCCAGTCCAGTTCGAATCCACGGGGAGAGCGTCTCCACCCAACGAGGAAAAGGTCAAACACCACAATAGGCAGCCAAGCTGGACTCAGAAAGTCCTGAGGCAACAGAGTCCAGAGGGCAGCGAGACGGGAGAGAAGGTGGATCCAACCATCCCCTTAGAAAAACAAGTGTAAGTGACCGTATTGCCGCTCTTGTTCCTCGGAAAGCTCCCAGTACCCTGTACTGCGCACTCTTCCTCCTCCCCCCTTCATCCTCGCCATCTAAAATCATTGAGCCGTCTCCGACTCTACCTCACACAGAACACTACAGTGCAGAAGAGGCCCTTCGGCCCATCGAGTCTGCACCGACGCATGAAAGGCCCTGACCTGCCCACCTAATCCCACTCGCCAGCACTTGGTCCATAGCCCTGAATGTTATGATGTGCCAAGTGCTCATCCAGGTACTTTTTAAAGGATGTGAGGCATCCCGCCTCCACCACCCTCCCAGGCAGCTCATTCCAGACCCTCACCACCCTCTGGGTAAAAAAGGTTTTTCCTCAAATCCCCCCTAAACCTCCCACCCCTCACTTTTAACTTGTGTCCCCTCGTAACTGACCCTTCAACTAAGGAGAACAGCTGCTCCTTATCCACTCTGTCCATGTCTCTCATAATCTTGTACACTTCAGTCAGGTCACCCCTCAGTCTTCTCTGCTCCAATGAAAACAACCCAAGCCTATCCAACCTCTCTTTATAATTTAAATGCTCCGTCCCAGGCAGCATCCTGGTGAATCTCCTCCGCACCCCCTCCAGTGCAATCACGTCCTTCCTATAATGTGGTGACCAGAACTGCACACAGTCTACACTTCCCGCTGCCTCGGGGAAAAGCAGCCGGCATAATCAAGCACCCCCACGCACCCCGGACATTCTCTCTTCCACCTTCTTCCGTCGGGAAAAAGATACAAAAGCCTGAGGTCACGTACCGACCGACTCAAGAACAGCTTCTTCCCTGCTGCCGTCAGACTTTTGAATGGACCTACCTCGCATTAAGTTGATCTTCTTCTACACCCTAGCTATGACTGTAACACTTCATTCTGCTCTCTCTCGATTTTTTCTCTATGAACGGTATGCTTTGTCTGTATAGCGCGCAAGAAACAATACTTTTCACTGCATGTTAATACATGTGACAATAATAAACCAAATATTCCAGCAGTGGCCTCACCAAAGTTCTACACAGCTCCATCCTGACCTCACTGCTTTTGTAATCTACACCCCGATGGACAAAGGCGAGTGTGTCAAATGCCTTTTTCACCACGTTCCTTTCCCGATTCGAACCGTGCAAATCCTCACCTCATTCCCACCTCCCGTCAACAGAACCTTACGATCACCCAATGTTTGATTTGATTTGATTTGATTTATTATTGTCACATGTATTAACATACAGTGAAAAGTATTGTTTCTTGCACACTTTACAGACAAAGCATACCATTCATAGAGAAGGAAAGGAGAGGGTGCAGAACGTAGTGCTACAGTCATAGCTAGGTTGTAGAGAAAGACCTTTTAATTTGATTTATTATTGTCACATGTGTTGGGAGACAGTGAAAAGTATTGTTTCTTGCGCGTATACAGGCAAAGCATACCATTCATAGAGCACATAGGGGAGAAGGAAATGAGAGAGTGCAGAATGTAGTGTTACAGTCATAGCTAGGGTGCAGAGAAAGATCAACTTAATGCGAGGTAGGTCCATTCAAAAGTCTGACAGCAGCAGGGAAGAAGCTGTTCTTGAGTCGGTTACTACGTGACCTCAGACTTTTGTATCTGTTTCCCGAAGGAAGAAGGTGGAAGTGAGAATGCCCGGGGTGCGTGGGGGTCCTTAATTATGCTGGCTGCTTTTCCCAAGGCAGTGTGATGCACTATCAATCACGATACGAGGACTCCAGCAAGTGAGTGAGTTAACAGGCTTTTATTCACAAAGAACAGGAGCACACCCTTGTAGCTGACCTGGCCCAGACTGAGGCGAGGAGGAGGAACCATCATCTTTATACCTCGCTCTGGTGGAAAGGGAGGAGTCTCAGGTGGAAAGGGAGGAGTCTCGTGCCAGGTGCAGCATGGGTGTGTCCAGGCACACACATTTAGTTACAGTGGTTCACCACACAGTGGGAAGTGTAGACGGAGTCAATGGATGGGAGGCTGGTTTGCGTGATGGATTGGGCTACATTCACGATGTTTTGTAGTTCCTTGCGGTCTTGGGCAGAGCAGGAGCCCCATACCAAGCAGTGATACAACCAGAAAGAATGCTTGCTATGGTGCATCTGTAAAAGTTGTGGTGTAAACTAATCATCACTCCTTGATTGACCTCACCCTTTTATCTCCGCCTTTGAGACTTCACCCAGCTTTAACTGGCATTTCCATTTTCCCCGGTATAGCTGGTATCACAGCACCATCACCCGGATGGAGGCAGAGTCCCGTCTACAGGCCGGCAAGGAGGCCAGTTACCTGGTACGAAACAGCGAGTCAGGGAACAGCAAATATTCTCTTGCCTTGAAGTAAGTATTTGGGAAGCTCCGCGTTGGGCACCTGAGGTTCGTACCTTGAAACGTGTTAGGTTTCACTGAGGGGGAGGTGACGGCCTCGTGGTATTATCGCTAGACTATTAACCCAGAAACTCAACTCAACCCCGGGTTCGAATCCCGCCACGGCAGATGGTGGAATTTGAATTCAATTTAAAAAAAGCTCAAATTAAAGTTAAACGTTTATTCATTTATTAGTCACAAGTCTTACATTAACACTGCAATGAAGTTACAGTGAAATTCCCCTAGTCGCCACACTCCGGTGCCTGTTCGAGTCAATGCACCCTAACCAGCACGTGTTTCAGACTGTGGGAGGAAACCGGAGCACCCGGAGGAAATCCACGCAGACACGGGGAAAGAACGTGCAGACTCCGCACAGACAGTGACCCGAGGCCGGGAATCGAACCCAGGTCCCTGGCGCTGTGGGACAGCAGTGCTAACCCACTGTGCCACCCCAAAGAATCTACTGATGACCATGAAACCATTGTCGATTGTCAGAAAAACCCATCTGGTTCACTATTGTCCTTCAGGGAATGTAGGGTCCATTCATCCTTCAGGATAGACAAAGACAGCACTTGTACTGAGTTGAATTTCCTTTATTGAACAGGTCTGAAAATTAACCTTACAGAAAGCGAACAGAGAAAGAATTACTGGAGAGATAAGAGAGAGATACAGGCTTTTGCCAGTCCTGTACAGATTAAAGCAGGACTCAAAACAGACTCCGGACTGAACTTTTTTGTTATTCATTCATGGGACATGGGCGTCACTGGCTGGGCCAGCATTTATTGCCCATCTCTAGTTGCCCTTGGACTGAGTGGCTTGTTCAGCCATTTTCAGAGGGCAGTTGAGAGTCAACCACATTGCTGTGGCTCTGGAGTCACATGTAGGCCAGACCAGGATAAGCACAGTAAGTAGTCTCACAACACCAGGTTAAAGTCCGACAGGGTTTCCTCCGGGTGAACAAAGAGAACAAAGAGAACAAAGAACAGTACAGCACAGGAAACAGGCCCTTCGGCCCTCCAAGCCTGTGCCGCTCCTTGGTCCAACTAGACCAATCGTTTGTATCCCTCCATTCCCAGGCTGCTCATGTGACTATCCAGGTAAGTCTTAAACGATGTCAGCGTGCCTGCCTCCACCACCCTACTTGGCAGCGCATTCCAGGCCCCCACCACCCCCTGTGTAAAAAACGTCCCTCTGATGTCTGAGTTTCCTCCCACAATCCAAAGATGTGCGGGTTAGGTTGATTGGCCAGGTTAAAAATTGCCCCTTAGAGTCCTGAGATGCGTAGGTTAGAGGGATTAGCAAGTAAATATGTGGGGATAGGGCCTGGGTGGGATTGTGGTCGGTGCAGACTCGATGGGCCGAATGGCCTCCTTCCGCACTGTAGGGTTTCTATGATTTCTATGATTCTATGAGGGTTATTTGATAGCACGAGCTTTTGGAGCGTTGTCCCATCATCAGGTGAGCCAGGTAAGGACGGCAGATTTTCTTCCCTAAAGGGAACCAGATGGGTTTTTCCGACAATGGGTCATCAGTAGATTCTTAATTCCAGATATTTTTTTACTGAATTCAAATTCCACCATCTGCCGTGGCGGGATTCGAACCCGGGGTCCCCCCAGAACATTAGCTGAGTTTCTGGATTGACAGTCTAGCGATAATACCACTGGGCCATCGTCTCCCCTAACAGCATAGAACTGTGCCTACAATATATGTTAATTCTTATCTGTGTTATTGAAATTGTTAGGCTCATGCTGTCTCTAACTTGAAATCATAGAAATCATAGAAACCCTACAGTGCAGAAGGAGGCCATTCGGCCCATCGAGTCTGCACCGACCACAATCCCACCCAGGCCCTACTCCCACATATTTTACCCACTAATCCCTCTAACCTACGCATTTTAGGATTCTAAGGGGCAATTTTTAACCTGGCCAATCAACCTAACCCGCACATCTTTGGACTGTGGGAGGAAACCGGAGCACCCGGAGGAAACCCACGCAGACACGAGGAGAATGTGCAAATTCCACACAGACAGTGACCCGAGCCGGGAATTGAACCCGGGACCCTGGAGCTGTGAAGCAGCAGTGCTAACCACTGCGCTACAACTTGCAGTTGTTATAACATAGAACATAGAAAAAATACAGCACAAACAGGCCCTTTGGCCCACAAGTTGCGCCGGTCATGTCCCTACCTACCTAGGCTTATATATAGGCTTACCTATAACCCTCAATCCTACTAAGTCCCATGTACTCATCTTAAACGATGGCAGCCGATTCCACTCACCCACCACCCTCATCCTCATAAGGCATGCCACCCAATCCAGGCAACATCCTTGTAAATCTCCTCTGCACCCTTTCTATGGCTTCCACATCCTTCCTGTAATGAGGCGACCAGAACTGGGCACAGTACTCCAGGTGGGGTCTGACAAGGGTCTTATATAGCTGCATCATTATCCCCCGACTCCTAAACTCAATCCCTCGATTGATGAAGGCCAGCACACGATACGCCTTCTTAACCACCTCCTCCACCTGCGAGGCCAATTTAAGAGTCCTATGGACCCGGACCCCAAGGTCCTTCTGATCCTCATCCTACGTCTCTCCAAGGAGAAAAGACCGGGCTCCCTCAGCCTATCCTCATAAGGCATGCCACTCAATCCAGGCAACATCCTTGTAAATCGCCTCTGCACCCTTTCAATCACTTCCACATCCCTCCTGTAATGAGGCGACCAGAACTGAGTCCAGTGTTGTTGTTTCTGAAAAACTTTGTCTGGTGCGTGAGAAAGCCTGTTTTTGCCTGCATTGTACTTTCAAAAATGCAGTCATGTTTTCCCAGCTTAACCAGCATGCCTCGTTTCTTAAAATGTGGTTAAAGGCTAAGTTAGTTAATTTTTTAAGCTTGGCATTTAAATGTGATTGCATCGGCAGAAATATCTTAAAATGAAGTCTTGGAAAACCATACACATACTCAACAGGGAAGGAAATCTGCCGCCCTTACCCCAGTCTGGTCTACATGTGACTCCAGAGCCACAGCAATGTGGTTGACTCTCAACTGTCCCTCCAAGGGGCAACTAGGGATGGGCAATAAATGCCGGTCCAGCCAGCGACGCCCATGTCCCACGAATGAATAACAAAAGATGCAAGGCTAGTAATAATAAAAATGAGTGGATAAATCTGCGGTTGTGAGCGCTAATGCGAAAGTGTCTGGGAGTGTTTCGGGAGGGTGGGATTTGAACCTCTGTTCCCCCTCCCCAAGAGCTGGGGGCCTCTGGATTACTAGTCCAGTGACATTACCACTGCACTACCCTCGTCTTGGATAAATTGCCCCTTAGTGTCCAAAGTGGTATAGGTTAGGGGGATTGGCCATGCTAAATTGCCCCTTAGTGTCCCAAGTTGTGCAGTTTAGGTGGATCGGCCATGCTAAATTGCCCCTTAGTGTCCAAAGATGTGCAGGTTAGGTGGATTGGCCATGCTAAATTGCTCCTTAGTGTCCAAAGGTGTGTAGGTTAGATGGATTGGCCATGCTAAATTGTCCCTTAGTGTCCAAAGATGTGCAGGTTAGGTGGATTGGCCATGCTAAATTGTCCCTTAGTGTCCAAAGATGTGTAGGTTAGGTGGATTGGCCATGCTAAATTGTCCCTTAGTGTCCAAAGATGTGCAGGTTAGGTGGATTGGCCATGCTAAATTGTCCCTTAGTGTCCAAAGATGTGTAGGTTAGGTGGATTGGCCGTGCTAAATTGTCCCTTAGTGTCCAAAGATGTGTAGGTTAGAGGGATTGGCCGTGCTAAATTGCCCCTTAGTGTCCAAAGATGTGTAGGTTAGGTGGATTGGCCAGGCTAAATTGCCCCTTAGTGTCCAAGGATGTGCGGGTTAGGGGGATTGGCCAGGCTAAATTGCCCCTTAGTGTCCAAAGATGTGCAGGTTAGGGGGATTGGCCATGCTAAATTGCCCCTTAGTGTCCAAAGATGTGCGGGTTAGGTGGATTGGCCATGCTAAATTGTCCCTTAGTGTCCAAAGATGTGCGGGTTAGGGGGATTGGCCATGCTAAATTGCCCCTTCATGGCCAGGATGCGTAGATTAGGGTAAATACGTGGGCTTATGGGGATAGGGCCTGGATGGGATTGTGGTCAGTGCAGACTCGATGGGCCGAATGGCCTCCTTCTGCACTGTAGGGATTCTATGATTCCCTCACACTTCTCTTAAGAATCTACTGATGACCACGAAACCATTGTCAGAAAAACCCATCTGGTTCCCTTTAGGGAAGGAAATCTGCCGTCCTTACCCCGGTCTGGCCTACACGTGACTCCAGAGCCACAGCAATGTGGTTGACTCTCAACTGCCCTCCAAGGGCAACTAGGGATGGGCAATAAATGCTGGTCCAGCCAGCGATGCCTGTACCCCACGGATGAATAAAAAAACAAGTATAATTAAACAGAATTACTCTCTGAGCCTCAATCCCGAGACTGTGCTCTTTTATAACAGCGAAGTATGGTCATCATTGGCTTCTCCCCTGATTCAATCATGGCGTCTGTTCATGGGGTTGTGAGTTTTTGTCATGGCTCTTCAGGTGACTAAGCAGGGCAATTCTCGACCTGCAGATTTCCTTTCCTCAAGGGGACATTAGTGAACCAGATGGGTTTTTCCAACAGTCGGCAAATGGTTTCATGGCCATCAGTAGATTCTTAATTCCAGATTTTTTTTATTGAATGGCACAGTGGGTTAGCACTGCTGCCTCACAGCGCCAGGGACCCGGGTTCGATTCCCAGCTTGGGTCAGTGTCTCTGACCCAATTCTCTCTGTATGGGTTTCCTCCGGGTGCTCCGGTTTCCTCCCACCAGTCCGAAAGACGTGCTGGTTAGGGTGGATTGGCCATGCTAAATTCTCCCTCGGTGTACCCGAACAGGCGCCGGACTTGGGGAATTTCACAGTAACTTCATCGCAGTGTTAATGTAAGCCTTACTTGTGACTCATAAATAAACTTTAAAACTTTAAACTTTGGGCACAGAGGGCTGGACGTCCCACGAGGTAATAGGATCCAAAGTGCAGAAGGAGGCCATTCAGCCCATCGGTTCTGCACCGACCACAATCCCACCCAGGCCCTATCCCTGTAGCCCCATGCATTTATCCCAGTTAGTCCCTCTGACACTAAGGGGCAATTTTAGCACAGCCAATCCACCTAACCCGCACATCTTTGGACACTAAGGGGCAATTTAGCATGGCCAATCCACCTAACCTGCACATCTTTGGACACTAAGCGGCAATTTAGCATGGCCAATCCACCTAACCTGCACATCTTTGGACACTAAGGGGCAATTTAGCATGGCCAAACCATCTAACCTAAACATCTTTGGACACTAAGGGGCACTTTAGCACGGCCAATCTACCTAACCTGCACATCTTTCGGACTGTGGGATGAAACCGGAGCACCCGGAGGAAACCTACGCAGACATGGGGGGAGAACGTGCAGACTCCACACAGACGGTGACCCAAGCCGGGAATCGAACCCGGGTCCCTGGTGCTGTGAGGCAGCAGTGCTGACCACTGTGCTGCCCCACTTCCTCCTCTTTCCTTCCTTGCCGCCGCTCTGCCTCTTCACTCAAGGGATTGGGACTCGAAACGTGATGGAATTTGATGGACAAGTTGACGCCATTCTGAGTGATTGGTGGGCAGGCTGTTCCCAGCCAATAAGGACACCGCAGTCGCACTGTAAGATAGAAACTAGAAGCAGGAAGAGGCCATTCGGCCCTTCCAGTCTGCTCCGCCATTTATTTTGATCATGGCTGATCATTGAATTCAATATCCTGATTCCCCCCCCTTCCCCCCCATATCCCTTGATCCCTTTAGCTCCAAGAGCGAGATCTCATTCCTTCTTGAAATCACACAACGTTTTGGCCTCAGCTTCTTTCTGTGGGAGTGAATTCCACACATTCACCACCCTCTGGGTGAAGAAATTTCTCCTCACCTCAGTCCTATAAGGTTTACCCCTTATCCTCAAACTATGACCCCCTAGTTGTGGACTCCCCCCACCATCGGGAACATTCTTTCTGAATCTACCATCAGACATAGGAGCAGAATTAGGCCACTCGGCCCATCGAGTCTGCTCCGCCATTCAATCACGGCTGATATTGTTCTCATCCCCATTCTCCTGCCTTTTCCCCCATAACCCCTGATCCCCTTATCAATCAAGGCTGTCTAACCCGTCAAAGACAAGCTTCAAAGAGTTTTTGAAGTGCTTTCTCTGTCTTGTCCCTGGAACAGAAGTGAAGCGGGAGTCTCTGGGGCTCTGTACCAGCCACTGCCAAACAATTGGCTTCCTTTGTGCTTCCTGCCAGTGTCGCTGACAACACACAGTCGGCTGAAACTGGGGCTGTTATTCGAGGGGTGTTAAGAGGCACCAGATGCTGGGGGTAGGGCGCGGTGTCAGATTATAGGATGGCGATGGCTTAGTGTCATCATCAAAGAGTCATAGAGTCATAGATGTTTGCAGCATGGAAACAGGCCCTTCGGCCCAACTTGTCCATGCCGCCCTTTTTTTTAAAACCCCTAAGCTAGTCCCAATTGCCCCGCATTTGGCCCATATCCCTCTATACCCATCTGTAACTGTCTAAATGCTTTTTAAAAGACAAAATTGTACCCGCCTCTACTACTGCCTCTGGCAGCTCGTTCCAGACACTCACCACCCTCTGTGTGGAAAAATTGCCCCTCTGGACACTTTTGTATCTCTCCCCTCTCACCTTAAACCTATGCTCTCTAGTTTTAGACTCCCCTACCTTTGGGAAAAGATGTTGACTATCTAGCTGATCTGTGCCCCTCATTATTTTATAGACCTCTGTAAGATCACCCCTCAGTCTTCTCCGCTCCAGAGAAAAAAGTCCCAGTCTATCCAGCCTCTCCTTATAACTCAAACCATCAAGTCCCGGTAGCATCCTAGTAAATCTCTTCTGCACTCTTTCTAGTTTAATAATATCCTTTCTATAATAGGGTGACCAGAACTGTACACAGTATTCCAAGTGTGGCCTTACCCAATGTCTTGGTATTCTTTCGTTAGACTATTAATCCAGAAACTCAGCTAACGCCTCAATATCCTCGCTGGCTGCAAAACCACCCTGAGGTTGTGCAACGCACCATAGAAATGCGAATCTCTCTCTTCACCCCCAGCCTTTCACAACCCCAAAATGTCCCAGAGGGGAGGCGATGGCCCAGTGGAATTATCGCTAGATTATTAATCGAAAAATAAAAGCGAATTACTGCGGACGCTGGAATCTGGAACCAAAAGAGAAAATGCTGGAAAATCTCAGCAGGTCTGGCAGCATCTGGAAGGAGAGAAAAGAGCTGACGTTTCGAGTCCAGATGACCCTTCATCAAAGCTCTAACAAAGGGTCATCTGGACTCGAAACGTCAGCTCTTTTCTCTCCTTACAGATGCTGCCCAGACCTGCTGAGATTTTCCAGCATTTTCTCTTTTGGTTAATTATTTCAAAAACTCAACTAATGTTCTGGGGGACCCCGGGTTCGAATCCCACCACGGCAGATGGTGGAATTTGAATTCAATAAAAAATATCTGGAATTAAGAACCTACTGATGACCCATTGTCGGAAAAATCCATCTGGTCCACTAAGGTCCTAATGATTAGCCATATAAATACTGCGGCTACTAGAGCAGGTGAGAGGCTGGGAATCCTGCGGAGAGTAACTCAACTCCTGATTCTCCCCAAAGCCTGTCCACCATCTACAAGGACACAAGTCAGGAGTGTGGTGGAATATTCCCCGCTTGCCTGGATGGGTGCGGCTCCCGACAACACTCGAGAAGCTCGACACTATCCAGGACAAAGCAGCCCCGCTCGATTGGCACCGCATCCACAAACACCACCATCGCACAGTTTGTACCATCTACAAGATGCACTGCAGCGACTCGCCGAGGCTCCTTTGACAGCACCTTCCAAACCCGCCACCTCTACCATCCAGAAGGACAAGGGGGGGGGGGCAGCAGACACATGGGGAATACCCACCGCCTGCAAGTTTCCCCCTCCGAGCCACTCATCATCCCGACTTGGAAATATATCGGCCGTTCCTTCACTGTGGCTGGGGTCAAAATCCTGGAACTCCCTCCCTAACAGCACTGCGGGTGTACCTACATCACAGGGACTGCAGCGGGTTCAAGAAGGCAGCTCACCACCACCGTCTCAAAGGTTGGGCAACAAATGCTGGCTTAGCCAGCGATGCCCACATCCCATAAATGAATTAGAAATCATAGAAATCATAGAAACCCTACAGTGCAGAAGGAGGCCATTCGGCCCATCGATTCTGCACCGACCACAATCCCACCCAGCCCCTACCCCCACATATTTTACCCGCTAATCCCTCTAACCTACGCATCCCAGGACTCTAAGGGGCAATTTTTAACCTGGCCAATCAACCAAACCCGCACATCTTTGGACTGTGGGAGGAAACCGGAGCACCCGGAGGAAACCCACGCAGACACGAGGAGAATGTGCAAACTCCACACAGACAGTGACCCGAGCCGGGAATCGAACCCGGGACCCTGGAGCTGTGAAGCAGCAGTGCTAACCCACTGTGCTACCGTGCCGCGGTATTTTAAAAAAAAATACCTCCAGCTGATCTCGGCATTGGCCACCACAGTGGCTTTGAGCCTACATCTCTTTATCTACTAACTCCTGACGGAGGGTAGAATAGAATAGAATCCCTACAGTGCAGACGGGGGCCATTCGGCCCATCAAGTCTGCACCGGCCACAATCCCACCCAGGCCCTATTCCCGTAACCCCACGTATTTACCCTTGCTCGTCCCCCTGTCACTAAGGGTCAATTTTAGCATGGCCAATCAACCTAACTCACACATCTTTGGACTGTGGGAGGAAACCAGAGCACCCGGAGGAAACCCACGCAGGCACGGGGAGAACATGCATAAAGATTGGCCATTTGAATGAAGCATGTGAGAAGCCTTGTGGTGCCCATACCCCTTACTGCATGGGCTGAGGGGCCTATTTCTGTGCTGCACACCCTTTGGAATTGGGGAGAGGGGGACTTGGGGGAACGGGTAACAAAGGGCAAATGAGAGGTGATCTTACTGAAACTTAGAGGAACCTGAAGGCTCCTGACAGGGTGCACGTTGAGAGGATGTATCCCCTCCTGGGGAATCTAGAATTGGGGTCACCGTTTAAAAATAAGGGTCCCCCATTAAGGGTGGGCGTCACGGTGGCACAGTGGGTTAGCACCGCTGCCTCACAGCGCCAGGGACCCGGGTTCGATTCCCGGCCTGGTCCACTGTCTGTGCGGAGTCTGCACATTCTCCCCCCCTGTGTCTGCATAGGTTTCCTCCGGGTGCTCCGGTTTCCTCCCACATTCCAAAGATATGTGTGTTAGGTGGATTGGCCGTGCTAAATTGCCCCTTAGTGTCAGGGGGATTGGCAGGGTAAATACATGGGGTTATGGGGATAGGGCCTGGATGGGATTGTTGTCAGCACAGACTCGATGGGCCAAATGGCCTCCTTCTGCACTGTTGGGGTTCTAGGATGTGGAGATGCCGATGTTGGACTGGTGTGGGCACAGTAAGTAGTGTCACAACACCAGGTTAAAGTCCAACAAGTTTATTTGGAATCACGAGCTTTCGGAGCGTTGCTCCTTCCTCGGGTCACTCACCTGATGAAGGAGCGGCGCTCTGGAAGCTGCTGATTCCAAATAAACCTGTTGGACTTTAACCTGGGTTGTGAAGCTTCTTATGGGATTCTATGATTCTATGGTGGAGATGACAAGGAATTTCCCCTCTCAGGAGGCTCGTTAATCTTTGGAATTCTCTTCCCCAGAGAACAGTGGAGACTTTGGGTCATTGAATATATTCAGGGTTGAGTTAGACAGATTTTTGATGGACACTGGAATCCAGGGTTATGGGAAACAAGCAGGAAGGTTGAGTTGTGGCCACAATTTTTGAATGGCAGAGCAGGCTTGAGAGGCTGAATGGCATGGGTGGTACAGTGGGTTCGCACTGCTGCCTCACAGCGCCAGGGACCCGGGTTCAATTCCCGGCTTGGGTCACTGACTGTGCGGAGTCTGCACGTTCTCCCCGTGTCTGCTTGGGTTCCCCCGGGTGCTCCGGTTTCCTCCCACAGTCCGAAGGATGTGCCGGTTATGTGGATTGGCTGTGCTAAATTGCTCCTTAGTGTCCAAAGATGTGCAGGTTAGGTGGATTGGCCATGCTAAATTGTCCCTTAGTGTCCAAAGATGTGCGGGTTAGGTGGATTGGCCATGATAAATTGCCCCTTAGTGTCCAAAGATGTACAGGTTAGGTGGATTGGCCATGCTAAATTGTCCCTTAGTGTCCAAAGATGTGCAGGTTAGGTGGATTGGCCATGCTAAATTGTCCCTTAGTGTCCAAAGATGTGTAGGTTAGGTGGATTGGCCATGCTAAATTGTCCCTTAGTGTCCAAAGATGTGTAGGTTAGGTGGATTGGCCATGCTAAATTGTCCCTTAGTGTCCAAAGATGTGCAGGTTAGGTGGATTGGCCATGCCAAATTGCCCCTTAGTGTCCAAAGATGTGTGGATTAGGTGGATTGGCCATGCCAAATTGCCCCTTAGTGTCCAAAGATGTACAGGTTAGGCGGATTGGCCATGGTAAATTGCCCCTTAGTGTCCAAAGATGTGTGGATTAGGTGGATTGGCCATGCCAAATTGCCCCTTAGTGTCCAAAGATGTGCGGGTTAGGTGGATTGGCCATGCCAAATTGCCCCTTAGTGTCCAAAGATGTGTAGGTTAGGTGGATTGGCCATGGTAAATTGCCCCTTAGTGTCCAAGGATGTGTGGATTAGGTGGATTGGCCATGCCAAATTGCCCCTTAGTGTCCAAAGATGTGTGGATTAGGTGGATTGGCCATGCCAAATTGCCCCTTAGTGTCCAAAGATGTGCAGGTTAGGTGGATTGGCCATGCTAAATTGCCCCTTAGTGTCCAAAGATGTGCAGGTTAGGTGGATTGGCCATGCTAAATTGTCCCTTAGTGTCCAAAGATGTGTAGGTTAGGTGGGTTGGCCATTATAACTTACCTCTTAGTGTACCCGAACAGGAGTGTGGCAACTAGGGGATTTTCACAGTAATTGCAGTGTTAATCTAAGCCTACTTGTGACCAATAACTTCAGCTCCCGCTCCTATTTCTTACGATTTGATGATCCTCTGATGATACTGACGCTCTCTCTTTTCATGTGTCTACTCTGTACAGAACCAGCCAAGGATGTGTTCACATCATACTGGCCCAGACTAAAGAAAACAAGTACACACTAAATCAGAACAGCGCTCTTTTTGACAGTATCCCACAGGTGGTGCACTATTATTGCAACGAGAAACTTCCATTCAAAGACGCGGAACACATGACTCTCCTTTACCCAGTGCAGAATAAACAGCAGTAACATGTGAAACCCACTTGTCTGTACGAGCCGATGAAGAGACAATTGTCCGTAAGAATAGACACCCACAGAGGCCTCCCAATCAACTCCAACCAACAGACAAGGAGGACAGAGAGAGAGAGAGAAATCATAGCTGGACAACACTCAACAGCAGCCTCCCCATCCAACTCCAACTGACAGAAAGAAAGAGAGAGAGAGAGAGAGAGAGAGGTAGGAAGGAGGCAGCCAGATATTGCACACGGCAATAGAAGTAAGCAGAGCAGGCAGCTTCCTAACCCCAACCGAGAGGTACGAGAAGAGGCAGCGTAGCCACAAATCGCACTCTATAGCCAGGCCTGCACAGCAGTGGAGGTGAGTGACTGGGACACCAACAGCCCCGGGATCTGCCGACAAAGTAGTGAAAGGAGGAATATAATCACAAAATAGCTCATCTTCAAGCTCAGGGACGGGCGAGCAGCGGAGGAACGTGCGGAGAAAGGGGCGGGAATTTAGTAAGAAATGAACTGGGTGATTGGGCGGTGTATACGCAAGTTCCATCCTGGATCCTGGTTTTATCTTCGGCCCAGAACGATGGGGTGAAAATCTCCGTTGTGTGTGAAACGAGTCCGTGGCGTCCCCAACCCATCTCCTCCCTTCTCACTAAATTGGCCATTCCACTCGTACAGGCCACAGCACGGTTGGGTCCATTGATCCAACAACGGCCATGATTCTGATGGGTTCTGTGCAAACTATGTAAAGGGAGCTCTTGCGTTTAACCTGTGCTGTTCCTGTCCTGGGAGCGGGGGGACAGTGTAGAGGGAGCTTTACTCTGTATCTAACCCCGTGCTGTACCTGTCCTGGGAGTGTTTGATGGGGGACAGTGTGGAGGGAGCTTTACTCTGTATCTAACCCCGTGCTGTACCTGTCCTGGGAGTGTTTGATGGGGACAGTGTAGAGGGAGCTTTACTCTGTATCTAACCCCGTGCTGTACCTGTCCTGGGAGTGTTTGATGGGGACAGTGTAGAGGGAGCTTTACTCTGTATCTAACCCCGTGCTGTACCTGTCCTGGGAGTGTTTGATGGGGACAGTGTAGAGGGAGCTTTACTCTGTATCTAACCCCGTGCTGTACCTGTCCTGGGAGTGTTTGATGGGGGACAGTGTAGAGGGAGCTTTACTCTGTATCTAACCCCGTGCTGTACCTGTCCTGGGAGTGTTTGATGGGGGACAGTGTCGAGGGAGCTTTACTCTGTATCTAATCCCGTGCTGTACCTGTCCTGGGAGTGTTTGATGGGGACAGTGTAGAGGGAGCTTTACTCTGTATCTAATCCCGTGCTGTACGTGTCCTGGGAGTGTTTGATGGGGGACAGTGTAGAGGGAGCTTTACTCTGTATCTAACCCCGTGCTGTACCTGTCCTGGGAGTGTTTGATGGGGGACAGTGTAGAGGGAGCTTTACTCTGTATCTAACCCCGTGCTGTACCTGTCCTGGGAGTGTTTGATGGGGGACAGTGAAGAGGGAGCTTTACTCTGTATCTAACCCCAAGCTGTACCTGTCCTGGGAGTGTTTGATGGGAGACAGTGTAGAGGGAGCTTTACTCTGTATCTAACCCCGTGCTGTATCTGTCCTGGGAGTGTTTGATGGGGGGGGGACAGTGTAGAGGGAGCTTTACTCTGTATCTAACCCCGTGCTGTACCTGTCCCGGGAGTGTTTGATGGGGGGGACAGTGTAGAGGGAGCTTTACTCTGTATCTAACCCTGTGCTGTACCTGTCCCGGGAGTGTTTGATGGGGGGGACAGTGAAGAGGGAGCTTTACTCTGTATCTAACCCCGTGCTGTACCTGTCCTAGGGAGTGTTTGATGGGGGACAGTGTAGAGGGAGCTTTACTCTGTATCTAACCCCGTGCTGTACCTGTCCTAGGGAGTGTTTGATGGGGGGCAGTGTAGAGGGAGCTTTACTCTGTATCTAACCCCGTGCTGTACCTGTCTTGGGAGTGTTTGATGGGGGGACAGTGTAGAGGGAGCTTTACTCTGTATCTAATTTGTGCTGGGAATGCTTGATGCTTTCGTTTGGGGATGGAACCTCATTTCAACAACAGCAATAAATAACTATAATCAGCAAAAAAATAAAGATAAACCAACAACTAACTTGCTACTTGACAACAGCTGCTGGATTTCACTGTGCAAGTGCTTTGAGGTATTTAACAAGGTAAGGGGTAAGATTAATACAAGTATTACCTTCGACATGATGTCTGTTATTCACCTGGATCCACAACATGTTGTACTCATATAGTGCCTTCAACTTACTATAATGTCCCAGGACCCTTCATTGGAGGATTATAAAACAATGTTTGAGACTCCAAAGAATGTTTAAGTGCAAATGTGTGGTCTTGCTGTTGCCTCTTTGCTGGTGGGATATTATAGGCAATAGAAGATGGACATTACCATCATCACTGAATTGTCCCATTTGTGGAGAAAATATACATTCAATTAAAACACTTAACAAACTGAGAGGTTTATTTTCCTTGCACAAAATACAACGCCTCCAGGAAAAGATCAGAAATTAATTATTCAGTGCTGGCCTATTAATTATTCCACCTCTCCCCTGCAGTGCCGTGGCCGATTTCTAGCAGCCGCAAGCCCAGTCTGAGGATTAGATAACTCAGCACAGACCAAAACCTTGGATCATAGAATCCCCGACAGTGCGGAAGGAGGCCATTCGGCCCATCGAGCCCGCACCGACCACAATCCCAGCCAGGCTCTATACCCGTAACCCCATGCATTTACCCTAGTTAGTCCCCCTGACACTTAGGGGGCAATTTAGCATGGCCAATCCACCTAACCTGCACATCTTTGGATACTAAGAGGCAATTTAGCATGGCCAATCCCCTTAACCTCCACATCTTTGAATACAAAGGGGAAATTTAGCATGGCCAATCCACCTAACCTACACATCTTTTGATACTAAGGGGCAATTTAGCATGGCCAATCCCCCTAACCTCAACATCTTTGGATACTAACGGGCAATTTAACATGGCCAATCCACCTAACCTGCACATCTTTGGATACTAAGGGGCAATTTAGCATGGCCAATCCACCTAACCCGCACATCTTTGGACACTAAGGGGCAATTTAGCACGGCCAATCCACCTAACTCGCACATTTTCCGATACTGAGGGGCAATTTAGCACGGCCAATCCCCCTAACCTCCACATCTTTGGATACTAAGGGGCAATTTAGCATGGTCAATCCACCTAACCCGCACATTTTTGGATACTAAGGGGCAATTTAACATGGCCAATCCACCTAACCCACACATCTTTGGACACTAAGGGGCAATTTAGCATGGCCAATCCACCTAACCGGCACATCTTTGGACACTAAGGGGCAATTTAGCACGGCCAATCCCCCTAACCTCCACATCTTTCGACACTAAGGGGCAATTTAGCATGGTCAATCCACCTAACCCACACATCTTTGGACACTAAGGGGCGATTTAGCATGGCCAATCCCCCTAACCTCCACATCTTTGAATACGAAGGGGCAATTTACCACGGCCAATCCCCCTAACCTCAACATCTTTGGATACTAAGGGGCAATTTAGCACGGCCAATCCCCCTAACTTCCACATCTTTTGATACTAAGGGACAATTTAGCACGGCCAATCCCCCTAACCTACACATCTTTGGACACTAAGGGGGCAATTTAGCGTCTGCTCCATCATTCAGTGTGATCATGGCTGAAGTTGGGTTCACTTCCACTTCCCTGGCCTTTCCCCCACATGCCTATATTCCCCGAGAGACTACAAATCTGTTTATCCCAGCCTTAAATGTATTCAACGTTGGGGCATCAGCTACCCTCTGAGACTGAGAATGAAGAAATTCCTCTTCATCTCAGTCCTAAGGGATGTCCCCCCCTCCCTTATCCTGAGACTGTGCACCCAAAAACTTTATTTATTAGTGTCACAAGTCAGTTTACATTAACACTGCAGTGAAGTTACTGTGAAATTCCCCTAGTCGCCCACACTCCGGTGCCTGTTCGGGTACACGGAGGGAGAATTTAGCCGATGGGGTTATGAGGATAGGGGGTTCGGGTTTCCTCCCACAGTCTGAAAGACGTGCTGGTTAGGGTGCATTTACCCGAACAGGCGCCGGACTGTGGCAACTAGGGGAATTTCACAATGAGGCCAATGCACCCTAACCAGCACGTCTTTCAGACTGTGGGAGGAAACTGGAGCACCCGGAGGAAACCCACGCAGACACGGGGAGAACGTGCAGACTCCAGACAGACAGTGACCCAAGCCGGGAATCGAACCCGGGTCCCTGGCGCTGTGAGGCAGCAGTGCTAACCACTGTGCAAACCGTGTTTTAGATTCCCTCGCCAGCGGGAACAGTCTCTCAGTATCCGTTATGTCAAGCCCCTTCAGAATCGTGCATGTTTCAGTGAGATAAAGATAAAGTTTATTTATTAGTCACAAGTAAGGCTTACATTAACACTGCAATGAAGTTACTGCGAAAATCCTCTATTAGCCACACTCCGGCGCCTGTCCAGGTACACCGAGGGAGAATTTAGCACCTAACCAGCACGTCTTTCGGACTGTGGGAGGAAACCGGAGCACCCGGAGGAAACCCACGCAGACACGTGGAGAACGTGCAGACTCCACACAGACGGTGACCCAAGCCGGGAATCGAACCCAGGTCCCGGGAGCTGCGAGGCAGCAGTGCTAACCCACTGTGATCACAGAGATCACAGTAACCCAGAGATCACCTCTCATACTTCTAAACTCCAGAGAAGAAACCCAATTTGCTCAGCCTCTGACTGTGCGTCACGGCGGCACAGTGGGTTAGCACTGCTGCTTCACAGCACCAGGGACCCGGGTTCAATTCCCGGCTTGGGTCACTGTCTGTGTGGAGTCTGCACGTTCTCCCCGTGTCTGCGTGGGTTTCCTCCGGGTGCTCCGGTTTCCTCCCACAGTCCGAAAGACGTGCTGGTTAGGGTGCATTGGCCGTGCTAAATTCTCCCTCAGTGTTACCCGAACAGGCCCCGGAGTGTGGCGACTAGGGGAATTTCACAGTAACTTCATTGCAGTGTTAATGTAAGCCCATTGTGACTAATAAATAAACTTTAACTTTAAACTTTTATCCCAGGGACCAATGTAGTGAACCTTCACCACCGCGGCCCAAGTCTATCTTTCCTTAAATGTGGAGACCAAAACCCACATTGGTTTGATAAAGGCAAAATACAGCAGACGCTGGAATCTGAAACAGAGCTCTGATGAAGGGTCATATCCAGACTCGAAACGTTGGCTCTATTCTCTCTGCACAGATGCTGTCAGACCCGCTGAGATTTTTCCAGCATTTTGTGTTTCATTTTTCACATTGGTTTGCCTCTTCCCAACGAGCAAACATTTTCAGGAAGCAATTGTAAATTTGCTCTGTCACCACCCAGCCTGCGGCAGAGAATTTCACATTCCCCCTGTCCTCTGTCATGAAGTTTCTGTGAGCTGGAGGTGCCGGTGTTGGACTGGGGTAAACACAGTAAGAAGTCTCACAACACCAGGTTAAAGTCCAACAGGTTTGTTTGGAATCACGAGCTTTCGGAGCGCCGCTCCTTCATCCGGTGAGGTGGGTTCACAAACAGGACATCTATAGACAAAGACACAATTGCACGATAATGAACACGGCATGTAGAGGCCAAGACACAATTGCATGATAATGGGGCGGCAAGGTGGCACAGTGGGTTAGCACTGCTGCCTCACAGCGCCAGGGACCCGGGTTCGATTCCTGGCTTGGGCCACTGTGTAGAGTTTGCACATTCTCTCTGTGGGTTTCCTCCGGGTGTTCTGGTTTCCTCCCACATTCCAAAGATGTATAGGTTAGGTGGATTGGCCACGCTAAATTGCCCCTTAGTGTTAGGGGGATTAGCAGGGTTAATACATGGGGTGTAGAGATAGGACCTAGGTGGGATAGTGGTTGATGCAATGGGCCGAATGGCCTCCTTCTGCACTGTAGGATTCTATGATTTTATGGTTGGAATGCGAGTCTTTACAGGTAATCAAGTCTTTACAGGTCCAGACAGTGCGAGTGGAGAGAGGGTTAATCACAGGTTAAAGAGGTGAGAATTGTCTCAAGCCAGGGCAGGCAGTAGGATTTTGCCCAGGCAAGTCGTGGGGGGTTACAGATAGTGTGACATGAACCCAAGATCCCGGTTGAGGCCGTCCTCATGTGTGCGGAACTTGGCTATCAATCTCTGCTCGGCGATTCTGCGTTGTCGTGTGTCTTGAAAGCCGCCTTGGAGAACGCTTACCCGAAGATCGGAGACTGAACGCCCTCGACTGCTGAAGTGTTTCCCCGACAGGAAGAGAACACTCCTGCCTGGTGATTGTCACGCGGTGTCCGTTCATCCGTTGTCGTAGCGTCTGCGCGGTCTTGCCGATGTACCACGCCCCGGGACATCCTTTCCTGTCAGAAACTAAGTCACTCACTCCACTTTCCAGATGGAGTTAATGGAACGTGGAGGAAGGCAATCTTGGAGTTATCAGACTTGGAGTTGATAAAGACAAGGGGGAAATGGAATATAAAAATAGTCTTGCTTCAACTGTAAAGGGCATTGGTGAGACCACATTAGAATATTGTATACGGTTCTGGTAACCATTACTGAGGAAGTGACGTATTCACATTGGGAGCAGTTCAGAATAGGTTCACTATTGGCCGATTCCTGGGATAAGAACATAAGAAATAGGAGCAGGAGTAGGCCATCTAGCCCCTCGAGCCTGCCCCGCCATTCAATAAGATCATGGCTGATCTGACGTGGATCAGTACCACTTACCCGCCTGATCCCCATAACCCTTAATTCCCTTACCGATCAGGAATCCATCCATCCGCGCTTTAAACATATTCAGCGAGGTAGCCTCCACCACCTCAGTGGGCAGAGAATTCCAGAGATTCACCACCCTCTGGGAGAAGAAGTTCCTCCTCAACTCTGTCTTAAACCGACCCCCCTTTATTTTGAGGCTGTGTCCTCTAGTTTTAATTTCCTTACTAAGCGGAAAGAATCTCTCCGCCTCCACCCTATCCAGCCCCCGCATTATCTTATAAGTCTCCATAAGATCCCCCCTCATCCTTCTAAACTCCAACGAGTACAAACCCAATCTCCTCAGCCTCTCCTCATAATCCAAACCCCTCATCTCCGGATGAGGGGTTTGTCTTCGGAAGAAAGGTTGAGTAGGTTTGGTCCGTACTCATTGGAGTGCAGACGCACGAGAGATGATCTTATTGAAACATATAAGATTCTGAAGAGGATTGACAAGGTAGATATTTAGAGAATGTTTCCTAGTGGGGGAAACAGTTTACAAGTTAAGGGTCTCCCACGGAAATGAGGAAGAATTTCTCCTCTCAGTCAAAGAGCAAAGAAAATTACAGCACAGGAACAGGCCCTTCGGCCCTCCAAGCCTGCACCGACCATGCTGCCCGTCTGAACTAAAACCCTCTACCCTTCTGGGGACCATATCACTCTACGGTGGCACAGTGGTTATCACTGCTGCCTCACGGCACCAGGGACCCGGGTTCGATTCCCGGCTCGGGTCACTGTCTGTGCGGAGTTTGCACATTCTCCCCGTGTCTGCGTGGGTTTCCTCCGGGTGTCCCGGTTTTCAGTCCCACAGTCTGAAAGAAAGACATGCTGGTTAGGAGCATTGACCAAAACAGGCGCCGGACTAGGGGAATTTCACAGTAACTTCATTGAGGTGTTAATGTAAGCCTACTTGTGAGTAATAAATAAACTTTTACTTTATTATAGAATCATACAGTGCAGAAGGAGGCCATTCGGCCCATCATGTCTGCACCAACCCCAATCCTATCCAGGTTCTATCCCCATAACCCCATGCATTTACCCTAGCTAGTCCTCCTGACACTAATGGGCAATTTTGCATGGACAATTCACCTAACCTGCACATCTTTAGACTGTGGGAGGAAACCGGAGCACCCGGAGGAAACCCACGCAGACACGAGGAGAATGTGCAAACTCCACACAGACAGTGACCCGAGCCAAGGAATCTGGGTCTCTGGTGCTGTGAGGCAGCAGTGCTGACCACTGTGCCGCCATGCTGCCCCATAACTAATGCCCTCCATACCAGACAACATCCCTGTAAATCTATTCCCATCCTATTCATATATTTGTCAAGATGCCCCTTAAAGGTCACTATCGTATCTGTTTCCACTGCCTCCCCTGGCAGCGGGTTCCAGGCACCCACCACCCTCTGTGTAAAAAACTTGCCTCGTACATCTCCTTTAAACCTTGCCCCTCGCACCTTAAACCTATGCCCCCTAATAATTGACTCTTCCACCCTGGGGAAAAAGCTTCTGACTATCCACTCTGTCCATGCCTCTCATAATCTTGTGGACTTCTATCAGGTCGCCCCTCAACCTCCGTCGCTCCAGTGAGAACAAACCAAGTTTCTCCAACCTCTCCTCATAGCTAATGCCCTCCATACCAGGCAACATCCTGGTAAATCTTTTCTGTACCCTCTCCAAAGCCTCCACATTCTTCTGGTAGTGCGGCGACCAGAATTGAACACTATATTCCAAGGTTCAGCGTTTGGAACTCTCTTTCGCCAGCGAGCAGTCGGGGCTCTGGGTCATTGAATTATATTCAAGGCTGAGTTAGTTAAGGGGAGTCCAGGGTTATGGGTAACAGCAGAAAGATGGAGTTGAGGCTACAATCAGATCAGCCAAGATCTTATTGAATGGTGGAGCAGGTTCGAGGGAGCCAAATGGTCTACTCCTGTCCTAATTCCCATGTTCATATGGTCAAGAATTCAGCTGCAGAGAGTCCAAGGCGAGCAGAGACGGATGATGGAGGGTTGGAAGGAAGTCTTGGTTGAGGATATGGAGTTGGACCAAGGGGAGACTCAATGGGCTGAATGGCCTCTTTTGCACTGCACTTGGAATTGCTGATAATGTTCATACTGCCTGATTGCAAATAAAGCATTATAAACTTTTAATTTGAGAGTAATTAAAAGCACTGGAAATGGTATTCCTTTTTAAAAACATGCCAGATGATTGACTCTCGGGCAGCACAATGGTTAGCACTGCTCCCTCGCGGACCCGGGTTTGATTCCTGGCTTGGGTCACTGTCTGTGTGGAGTCTGCACGTTCTCCCCGTGTCTGCGTGGGTTTCCTCCGGGTGCTCCGGTTTCCTCCCACAGTCCGCAAGACGTGCTGATTAGGGTGCATTGGCCGTGCTAAATTCTCCCTCAGTGTTACCCGAACAGGCGCTGGAGTGTGGCGACTAGGGGATTTTCACAGTAACTTCATTGCAGTGTCAATGTAATAGAGTCATAGAGCTTTACAGCATGGAAACAGGCCCTTCGGCCCAACTTGTCCATGCCGCCCTTTTTTTACCATTAAGCTATTCCCAATTGCCCGCGTTTGGCCCATATCCCTCTCTACCCATCTTACAAACGTGACTGTCTAAAATGATTTTTAAAAGACAAAATTGTACCCGCTTCTATTACTTGAACTCCCAACTTAAATAAATTTCAGTAAAATGACTGCTTGGGACGATCTATTTAAAATGTAGAGAAATAAAAGCTTATAGAAATCTGGCAGCTCGTTCCAGACACTCACCACCCTCTGTGTGATAAAATTGCCCCTCTGGACACTTTTGTATCTCTCCCCTCTCACCTTAAACCTATGCCCTCTAGGGGATTTAGACTCCCCTACCTTTGGGAAAAGATGTTGACTATCTAGCTGATCTGTGCTCCTCATTATTTTATAGAGCTCAATAAATCACCCCTCAGCCTCCTACGCTCCAGAGAAAAAAGCCCCAGTCTATCCAGCCTCTCCTTATAACTCAAACCATCAAGTCCTGGTAGCATCCTAGTAAATCCTTTCTGCACTCTTTCTAGTTTAATAATATCCTTTCTACAATAGGGTGACCAGATCTGTACACAGTATTCCAAGTGTGGCCTGACCAATGTCTTGTACAACTTCAACAAGGCTACTTGAGAGCCTACTCGCGACACTAATAAATAAACTTTAAACCTTTCAGATCAAGAAAGCATATGGCATGCTTGCATTCATCAGCCGGGGCACTGAGTTTAAAAATTGGCAAGTCATGTTGCAGCTTTATAGAACCTTAGTTAGGCAGCACTTGGAATATAGTGTTCAATTCTGGTCTCCATACTACCAGAAGGATGTGGAGGCTTTGGAGAGGGTACAGAAAAGATTTACTGGGATGTTGCCTGGTCTGGAGGGCATTAGCTATGAGGAGAGGTTGGAGAAACTTGGTTTGCTCTCATTGGAACGACGGAGGTTGAGGGGCGACCTGATAGAAGTCTACAAGATTATGAGGGGCCTGCCCTGGCTTGAGACAATTCACATCTCTTTAACCTGTGATTATCCCTCTCTCCACTCGCACTGTCTGGACCTGTAAAGGATGGGAATGGAGGGATATGGTCCCCGGAAGGGTGGGGGGTTTTAGTTCAGACAGGGGGCGACATGGTTGGTGACGGCTTGGAGGGCCTGTTCCTGTGCTGTAATTTTCTTTGGGGGGGGTGGGTGCAGACTCAATGGGCTGAATGGCCTCTTCTGCACTGTCGGGATGCTGTGAATTGCTGATATGTTCATGCTAACATGTTAATTGCAAATAAAGCATTGTAAACTTTCAACCTGAGGGTAATTAAAAGCCCAGGGAGTGGTGGTTCTCTGTCAAGGCAAGAGCCAGAGCCTTCCCTGCCGGCTGCAGCAATGCTGCAGGGGGACTGGAGAACTGTCCCAGGGACTAAACATGTCCCGGTGCAGCCCAGCACTTCCGGTGGGGCCCGCACTTCCGGTGGAGGACCGCGCTTCCGGTAGAGGCCCAGCACTTCCGGTGGATGATTGACAGGCGGCGGGACCACTCAGTCGAGGCCAAGGGTGTTCCCGAGTGACCAATCGGAGGCCAGCGTGGGCAGGACAGCCGCCACCGGGCCGAGTATTTGACCGCCGGCGGGGCGGTTACAAAAACGGTTTGGGAAATATTTAATTGTTTTCTTTTGTGGACGGGAGCGGGGCCACTGACACTGAAGCGGAGTGTAGATAAACTCAAGGCAGCGTCACTAATATCAAATAAGCGGTGACTCGGCCGTTGGCCGCCGCGGTGATTGATTGACGGCCACGCGGGTCAATCGGTGAGGGATGGAGTGAGGCGGGAGAGGCGGGACCACTAACCGGAAGGGGCCTGGGGATGATTGGCAGCCGTCCCGACCAATGAAACGAGGGCGAAACTCCCCCCCCCCCCCTCGACGGACGATAGGCCGGCCAATCGGAAGCGGTCCCGATATGATGGATGGCTGCCTGGACCAATCAGCGAGGGGGGCTATCCGCCTTGACGGTGAGGCGGGCGATAAACCGGAAGGTGGAGGGGGGTCATTGCTATGATTGACAGCGATACCGACCAATCAGTGAAGGCTTGTCACCCGCCACGAGAAGGCGGGTCACCGACCGGAAACGGTCATTGCTATGATTGGCAGCGGCACCAGCCAATCGGCGATGGCCGATGACGGTGACAGAAAGGCGGGTCACCGACCGGAAGCGGTCATAGTAATGATTGGCAGCGGCCTTGACCAATCAATAGCGGCCGCGCACATGATTGACGGCGGGTTCCGCCAATCAGCGAGAGAGTAGCACCGAGCGTGGCGGCGCTGGTGACCAGTCGGAAAGGGGAACGTAGTCAAGGCGGGAGTTGACTTGAAGCCTGCGGCCTACATATCGAACCGGGGGAATTTAAAAAAATAAAAATATGTATATTTTGGGGAACGAAAAAGAGGGAGGGGGGGGAGGAAAGATTAAAAAAAAAATAATGTCGGCGAGGAGGGGGGGAATAATAGTAAAGGCGGAGGGAAAGGGGCCAAGAGGGAAAAACTTCCTTGACGACGGCAGGTGGGAGGGTGGGCGGGGCTCGCCGGGCTGCGTCACTTGCTGGGCAGCCAATGGCGGACGGGGACGGGGGTGATGGACGGGCCGTTGGGCCAATGGGGTGTGGGGGTGGGCGGGGCCGGGCCTGCGAGGCGAGGCGAGGGGAGGGGGAATTTAACCCGAAATAAACAGGAAGCGGCCGCGGGGGGAGAGAGAGAGAGAGAGGGAGCCATGGAGGAGGCACTGAGACACTGAGCAGGTCCACCGCTTCATCACTCCGTCAGGGGGCCGGGAGGGGAGCTGCTGCTGCTGGGCTGCAAGGGCCTCTCCCTCCCTCCCTACTCCCAGGGAGCTGGGACGCACTGGAGGAGAGCAGGCCTCAGGGGACCAGGCCCAGCAGCTGAGGGGGAGAGAGAGAGAGGGAGGTGGGGTTGGGAGGAGGAGGGGGTTGAGGGTTATGAGATTGAGTAAATTCCCCCTTCTCCCAACCACAGCCCTTTCCCCAGAAGATTTTGGGGGGGTGTGATGGGGGATGCCCCCCATTCTTGGTGGGGTGGGGTTTGCCCCCCCCCCCCCTGTTTGGGGGGGGGGAGATTATGCCCCCCCTTTTTGGGGGGGAGGGGAGATTATGCCCCCCCCTGTTGGGGTAGGGGGAGATTATGCCCCCCTGTTGGGCGGGGGGCATTATGCCCCCCTGTTGGGGGAGATTATGCCCCCCCCCTGTTGGGGGGGGGAAAGAATATGTCCCCCTGTTTGGGGAGGGGGGAAGAGAATATGCCCACCTGTTGGGGGGGGGGGAAAGAGATTATGCCCACCTGTTGGGGGGGGGGAAGAGAATATGCCCCCCTGTTGGGGGGGGGGGGGATTATGCCCCCCTGTTGGGGGGGGGGATTATGCCCCCCTGTTGGGGGGGGAAAGAGATTATTCCCCCCTGTTGGGGGGGGGAAAGAGATTATTCCCCCCTGTTGGGGGGGGGAAAGAGATTATTCCCCCCTGTTGGGGGGGGGGGGGATTATGCCCCCCTGTTTGGGAGGGGGGGGGATTATGTCCCCTGTTGGGGGGATAGGAGGAGGTGTTTAAGCCTTCTGTTGGGAGTTTTTTTTGCCCCCCACTCTTTGGGGGGGGGGGGGTGTATGTTTTGCCCCCTTTGGGAGGAAGGGGGTGGTTTGGCCCACTCTCCCCCCCCCCCCCCCCCCTGGTAGGGGGAAAGGGGAAGGTTTTGGGGGAAGGGGATGGTTTTGCCCCCCTGGGTGGGGGAGGAGGGGTTTTTGCCCCCCCCCGGGGTTAGTGGGGGGAGGGGGTTTTAGCTCCCCCCTTGGTTAGGGGGGGAGGTGTGTTTTTGCCCCCCCCCCCTCGGTTAGGGGGGAGGGGCGTTTTTGCCGGTGGGGAGGGGAGAGGGGATTTTTTTGCACCCCCCCCCCCCCCCCGGTTAGTGGGGGGGAGGGTTTTTTTGCCGCCTCTGGGAAGGGGGTTTTGCCCCCCTCCCGGATAGTGGGGGACGGGAGCAGGTTTTCCCCCCTGGGTAGGGGGAACGGGGGCATTTGCCCCCGCTGGGTAGGGGGAAGGGGATTTGCCCCTTGGGTAGGGCTGGTTTGCCCCCCCCCCCATGTAGGAGGGGAGGCAATTTGCCCCCCCTTGGTGGTGAGGGGGGGGTTTGTCCCCCCGGTGGGGAGGGGGTGCACCCCCCCAGGTGGGGGGTATGGGATGCCCCCCCTGTTGGGGAGGGGGCTTGCCCCTTGTTTGGGGGGGATGTGGGGATGGGAGTGGGTGCCTCCTTTGAGGCGTGACGGGGGAGGGTGGGGCCCCCTGTGGGGATGGGTAGGGGTACCCCCTCTGGGGGAGAGGGGGGTCTGGTGGAGGAGGGGGAGGGTCTGGTTGTGCGGGACCTTGTCAAAAGCTGAACCGGAGTCCATGTAGACGGCATCCACTGCACCGCCCTCATCTCCACTCCTGGTCGCCTGCCCGAAACATTCAATCAGATTTGTTTGACGTGGGTCTCCCTCTGGTCAACCAAACTGAGGACCGCTGATCAAATTTGTCCTTTAGAATTCTTTCCAATAATTTCCCTCCCACTGATGTGAGACTCACTGGTCTGTAATGACCTGGTTTATCCCCTACTGCCCTTGTAGAATAATGGTACCGCGTTCGCTGTGCTCCTGTCCTCTGGCACAGGGCCTGTGGCCAGAGAGTAATTGAAAACTCGCATCAAAGCCCCTGCGGTCTCCTCCCTTGCTTCCTACAGCAGCCTGGGATGCATCACATCTGGGCCTGGGGATTTATCCACTGTTAGGCCCGCTAAAACTGCGAACAACGCCTCCTCCTCAATACAATGATATCTCAGTCCCTCTCCCTGCTTTCTCAACCCTCATCGTCCTTCTCCGTAGTGACCGCAGATATTTATACCTGGCGTACATCTTTCGGCTCCTACCCTTTCCCTGGCTACTCTCCCGCCCTTAATGTAGAATAGAATCCCCTACAGTGCAGAATAAGGCCATTCAGCCCATCGAGTCCACACCCAGGTCCTATCCCCATTACCCCACATATTTACCCCGTTCATCCCTCTAACCTATGCACCCCGAGACACCAAGGGGCAATTTGATAATGGCCCATCCAACTAACCTACACGTTGTTGGACTCTGGGATTAAACCGGAGCACCCGGAGGAAATCCATGGGGAGAACGTGCAGACTCCACACCGACAGTGACCCAAGCCGGGAATCGAACCCGGGTCCCTGGCGCTGTGAGGCAGGGATGCTAACCACTGGTTTAATGGCTTAAATCTTCTCTAACCTACTAGGCTTTCTTTCCTTTCCCCAACATGGATTTTCCTAAAAGTAGCTACTCCCAGTCCACATTGGCCAGATCCTGTCTTATCCGACTGCAATCGGCATTCCCCCAATTCAGAATCCTTATTTCCGGCCCGTGTTTGTCCTTTTCCATAACTGCCTTAAATCCTTACCGAGTTATGATTACTGTCACCGCAATGCTCCCCCACTGACGCCTCTACCACCCGCCTGGCTTCACTCCCAAAGATTAGGGCACAAGTACCCCCTCCTGTACTCTTTCTAGGTGCCGGCTCTCTTGGGTGCACTTTAAGAATTCTGCCCCTCTAAATTTTTCGCCCTTTGCTTATCCCAATTAATATTGGGGGTGTGGGCGGTGCTCTGTCCAATGTCCCCACTCTCCCCGCCCCGCACCCTGGGCTATGGACCGAACCACTCCCAGGATGTGCGACGGTAGGTATGTCCAGTTTGAGGCGCAAGTGGCTGTGGGATCTTGCTGCCTATAGGGTGACCACGCTTCCAAAGTCATTCCAGGACCTCCCGAGGCATCACAATCCAAGGACGTGTACGAGCCGAGGAGGAGGTGGGCTCCCGATGGTTAATGTTTCCCCTCTCTTTTAGATCCCTTAACCCGTTCTCCCTTCCTTTCAGGCGCAGCTGTGACACGGACCTGGTGCAGGGGGAGGGAGAATCTTGATGGACGTCCCATGGATCTGACGCTCCGTCGCTTTCCGGCTGCTTGCATCATCCAGTCTCCGCCATTCCCGCAGGTACCATCTCGTTTCCCCCCCCCCCCCCCCCCCCCCCCTCCCCGGGGCGTGATCTAACGTTGGGTCTAATCTGTTCCCTGTAGCCATTTTAAACTCCAAAGCCAATGTTGCCGGTAGATTCTGAGCAGACGAGTGTAACGGTTTTGGTCTAGGGGCAGATGAATCTTTGCAAACAGAACAACTTTGAGAAGGTGGTAGAGGGGGAGCATTGCGGTGACAGTAATCATAACTCGGTAAGGATTTAAGGCAGTTATGGGAAAGGACAAACACGGGCCGGAAATAAGGATTCTGAATTGGGGGAATGCCGATTGACCAGATCCTGTCTTATCCAATTACAATGTGGACTGGGAGCAGCTACCTTTAGGAAAATGCGTGTTGGGGAAAGGAAAAAAATCCTAGTAGGTTAGAAAGGTTTTAAACCATTGGGTATTTCAGAAACTGACAGAACTATCAACAGTTAAATGTTGGTAATAATTCAGAAGAATGAGGGGAGATCTTACAGAAACATTATGAAAGGAATGGGTAAGGTAGAAAAGTTTTTTTACTCGTCACAAGTAAGGCTTGCACTGTGAAATTCCCCTAGTGGCCACATTCCGGCGCCTGTTCGGGTTACACTGTGGGAGAATTTCGCACGGCCAATGCACCCTAACCAACACGTCTCTCAGACTGTGGGAGGAAACCCGGGGGACACGGGGGAGAATGTGCAGACTCCACACAGGCAGTGACCCGAGCTGGGAATCGGACCCGGGTCCCTGGTGCTGTGAGGCAGCAGCGCTAACCCACTGTGCCACCCAATAGATAGAAGCAGGGAGGTTGTTTCCACTGGCGGGTGAAACTAGAACTAGGGGGGGCATGGCCTCAAAATAAGGGGGAGCAGATTTAGGACTGAGTCGAGGAGGAACTTCTTCACACAAAGGGTTGTGAATCTGTGGAATTCCCTGCCCAGTTGAGGCTCCCTCATTGAATGTTTTTAAGGCAAGGATAGATAGATTTTTGAACGGTAAAGGAATTAAGGGAAGCGGGCGGGTAAGTGGAGCTGAGTCCACGAAAAGATCAGCCATGATCTTATTGAATGGCGGAGCAGGCTCGAGGGACCAGATGGCCAACTCCTGCTCCTAGTTTTACTTGGAGAAGAGAAACCCTACAGTACAGAAAGAGACCATTCGGCCCATCGAGTCTGCACCGACCACAATCCCACCCAGGCCCTACCCCCATATCCCTACATATTTTACCCACTAATCCCTCTAACCTACGCATCCCGGGACACTAAGTGGCAATTTTAGCATGGCCAATCAACCTAACCCGCACATCTTTGGACTGTGGGAGGAAACCGGAGCACCCGGAAGAAACCCAAGGAGAATGTGCAGACTCCACACAGACAGTGACCCGAGCCGGGAATCGAACCCAGGCCCCTGGAGCTGTGAAGCAGCAGTGCTAACCACTGTGCTACCGTGCCGCCCCAGTTCTTAAGTTCTTATGACTAAATCAGACTGGTAAGCTAACGAGGGAATAGTTTACACACATAAAGGGATCAGGGGTTATGGGGGGAAAAGGCAGGAGAATGGGGATGAGAAAAATATCAGCCATGATTGAATGGCGGAGCAGACTCGATGGGCCGAGTGGCCTCATTCTGCTCCTATGTCTTATGGCCTCACACGTGGATGTGAACTCATTCGGGGAGGGTGCACACACAACATCGGGGATGTCCCAGTGAGCGAAGTACCTTTGAAAGTGCCGTCACTGTTGTCACGTGGGAAGCTGGACAGCCGATTTGCGCACAGGGCGGCACGGTAGCACAGTGGTTAGCACTGCTGCTTCACAGCTCCAGGGTCCCGGGTTCGATTCCCGGCTCGGGTCACTGTCTGTGTGGAGTTTGCACATTCTCCTCGTGTCTGCGTGGGTTTCCTCCGGGTGCTCCGGTTTCCTCCCACACTCCAAAGATGTGCGGGTTAGGTTGATTGGCCAGGTTAAAAATTGCCCCTTAGAGTCCTGGGATGCGTAGGTTAGAGGGATTAGCGGGTAAAATATGTGGGGGTAGGGCCTGGGTGGGATTGTGGTCGGTGCAGACTCGATGGGCCGAATGGCCTCCTTCTGCACTGTAGGGTTTCTATGATTTCACAGCGCGATCCCAGTAATAGCGATGCGATAACGACCCAGATCGCCTGCTTTTAGTGAGGTTGATTGAGGGGTTCGATGGGCTGAATGGCCTCCTTGTGCACTGCAGGGATTCTGTGATTTACGTTTTGTCTCCAGGGGAGAACCTGATAATGCGCACCTGCCTATTTTGTTTCTGTGAGTAGTCAGCAGGTCGGGCAGATCTGCAGAGAGAGATGAGTTAACGTTTCAGCTCACTGACCCGTCGTCAGAATTTTCCCACCTTCGACGAGGGCACAGAGTAGATTTCCCAGGACGTCGCCCTGGTCTGGAGGGCATTAGCTGTGAGGAGAGATTGGAGAAACCTGGTTCGTTCTCACTGGAACGACGGAGGTTGAGGGGGCGACCTGATAGAAGTCCACAAGATTATGAGAGGCATGGCCAGAGTGGTCAGGTCTCCCCTAGGGGAGAAAAAAACCCAGAGGGCATGGGTTAAGGGTGAAAGGAGAAAAGTTTAAAGGGAATATTAGGGGGGGGCTTCTTCACGCAGAGAGTGGTGGGAGTGTGGAATGAGCTGCCGGATAAAGTGGTAAATGCGGGGTCACTTTTAACATTTAAGAAAAGCTTGGACGGGTTCATGGATGAGAGGGGTGTGGAGGGATATGGTCCAAGTGCAGGTCAGTGGGACTAGGCATAAAATGGTTCGGCACAGACAAGAAGGGCCAAAAGGCCTGTTTCTGAGCTGTAATTTTCTATGGTTCTATAGTGGATAGTCAGAAGCTTTTCCCCAGGGTGGAAGAGTTAATTACCAGGGGGCAGAGGTTTAAGGTGCGAGGGGGCAAGGTTTAAAGGAGATGTACGAGGCAAGTTTTTTTACACAGAGGGTGGTGGGTGCCTGGAACTCGCTGCCAGGGGGAGGTAGTGGAAGCAGATACGGTAGTGACTTCTAAGGGACAACTAGACGAATACCTGAATAGGATGGGAATGGAAGGATCCGGACTCCGTAAGTGCAGCTGGTTTTAGTTTAGGCAGGCATCATGATCGGTGTAGGAGGGCCGAATGGCCTGTCCCTGCGCTGTAACTTGTTCTTTGTTCTTTCTTTGTCCCCGCGCCCCCCACTTTGCCCTTGGGGGGGGAACACAAGCAGCCTCCAATGGGAGGAGCAGCTCCAAGCAGAACTCAGCAGGGTGGGGGAGGAGGAGGGAGCGTGCGTTGCGGAACACGTCCATTCCGCGAGGTCCTACCTTAGACCCCGTCTCCTTGGTATCTTTTTATTGGACGTTCCCACCGAGCCAGGAATCAGTCTGGGGAGCCCTTGTTGCACTCCCCCCATGGCCAGTGTATTCTTCCTTGAGTAAGGAGACCAGAACTGCACTCCGAATTCCAGGTATAGTCTCAACAAGACTGTATACAATTGCAACAAGACTTCTTTCCTCCTGTGCTCTGATCACCTTCGCTAAAGGCAAAATTTGCCCCCTGAATGGTTTGTTGCAACTGTGTTCATAGAATAGAATCCCGATAGTGCAGAAGGAGGCCGTTCGGCCCATCGAGCCCATACTGACAACAATCCCACAGTGGTTAGCACTGCTGCCTCACAGCGCCAGGGACCCGGGTTCGATTCCCGGCCTTGGGTCACTGTGTGTGTGTGGAGTCTGCACGTTCTCCCCGTGTCTGCGTGGGTTTCCTCCCACAGTCTGAAAGACGTGCTGGTTAGGGTGGATTGGCCGTGCTAAATTCTCCCTCAGTGTACCCGAACAGGCGCCGGAGTGTGGCGACTAGGGGATTTTCACAGTAACTTCATAAGCCTTACTTGTGACACTAATAAATAAACTTTAATCCCACCCAGGCCCTATCCCCGTAACCCCATGTATTTACCCCGCTAGTCCCTCTGACATCAAGGGGCAATTTAGCATGGCCAATCCGTCTAACCTGCACATCTTTGGAGTGTGGGAGGAAACCGGAGCACCCGGAGGAAGCCCACGCAGACACGGGGAGAACGTGCAGACTCCGCACAGACAGTGACTCAAGTTGGGAATTGAACCCAGGTCCCTGGCGCTGTGAGGCAGCAGCGCTAACCCACTGTGCCACCGTGCCAGTACTTTACAAGATCACCCAGGTCTCTTTGGACATCAAGATTTCCCAATCTCTCTCGCGATTGAAGAAATACTTTGCATTTCTGTACTTAGCTTTTGATTCATTATTGTCATTGGGACACAGTGAAAAGTATTGTTTCTTGTGCGCTATACAGACAACGCATACCGTTCATAGAGAAGGAAACGTGAGTGCAGAATGTAGTGTTACAGTCATAGCTAGGGTATAGAGAAAGATCAACTTAATGCGAGGGAGGTCCATTCAAAAGTCTGACAGCAGCAGGGAAGAAGCTGTTCTTGAGTCGGTTGGTACGTGACCTCAGACTTTTGTATCTTTTTCCCCGACGGAAGAAGGCGGAAGAGAGAATGTCCGGGGTGCGTGGGGTCATTGATTGTGTTGGTTGCTGTTGCGGGGTCCTCCGGAGGCTAGGTATCGCTAAAAATCGTCAACCAATATAAAGACTCACGAAAGCCAGTGTCCCGGTTATAGACGTATCTTTATTGATCAACAATCGATGGGAAAATGAGCTGCCTCGTGCCCCTCTACGTGAGGAGGGATTGAGCTTTCCAACACCACTCTGAGGTCACAATGCAGATCAAATATACATTTCTCAAGTTTACATTTCCTGCCTTCCGTTAGTTATGAACCAGTCATTTTTCAATGCAAATCAATCATCGTTAATACCTGTCATATACTTCAGGCAATTGCATTTTACCCTCTGACCTCATGGGTCCGTAGAATCCGGATGCTGCCTCCCTTTATCGCTTGGCAACCCCTGACGCTTGGCTACACAAGGTCAAAGTTGATGTTCCCACCAACTCTTGCTTGAGTCAATGGCCGAACCAGACAGGTGTACATTCTTACATCTGAAAAGACCTACCTTATCTGGACATTGTGGACAACCCTATTCTTAAGAAGACCTACTTGAATGAATACTTTTCTTCAGTGTTCACCAAGGAGAGGGGCCATGTTTTTGAGGAAGAGAAGGTGTTACAGGTTAATAGGCTGGAGGAAATAGATGTTCGGAGGGAGGATGTACTGACAGTTTTGAATAAACTGAAGGTCGAAAAGTCCCCTGGGCCTGATGAAATGTATCCTAGGATTCTTTGGGAGGCAAGGGATGAGATTGCAGAGCCTTTGGCATTGATCTTTGGATCCTCACTGTCCACGGGGATGGTTCCATTGGGTTCATGTCACACTATTTGTAACTCCCACAGTTGCGTGGACCTGCAGAGTTTCACTGGCTGTCTTGTCTGGAGACAATACACATCTTTTTAGCCTGTCTTGATGCTCTCTCCACTCACATTGTTTCATTTCTTAAAGACTTGATTAGTTGTAAGTATTCGCATTCCAACCATTATTCATGTAAATTGAGTCTGTGTCTTTATAAGCTCTGTTTGTGAACAGAATTCCCACTCACCTGAAGAAGGGGCTTAGAGCTCCGAAAGCTTGTGTGGCTTTTGCTACCAAATAAACCTGTTGGACTTTAACCTGGTGTTGTTAAACTTCTCACGGGGATGGTGCCAGAGGACTGGAGAGTGGCGAATGTTGTTCCTCTGTTTAAGAAAGGGAATAGAAATGACCCTGGTAATTATAAACCGGTTAGTCTTACTTCGGTGGTTGGTAAATTGATGGAAAAGGTCCTTAGGGATGGGATTTACGACCATTTAGAAAGATGCGGATTAATCCGGGATAGTCAGCACGGATTCGTGAAGGGCAAGTCGTGCCTCACAAATTTGATTGAATTTTTTGAGGAGGTAACTAAGTGTGTTGATGAAGGTAGGGCAGTTGATGTCATATACATGGATTTTAGTAAGGCGTTTGATAAGGTCCCCCATGGTCGGCTTATGATAAAAGTAAGGAGGTGTGGGATAGAGGGAAAGTTGGCCGATTGGATAGGTAACTGGCTATCTGATCGAAGACAGAGGGTGGTGGTGGATGGAAAATTTTCGGACTGGAGGCAGGTTGCTAGCGGAGTGCCACAGGGATCAGTGCTTGGTCCTCTGCTCTTTGTGATTTTTATTAATGACTTAGAGGAGGGGGCTGAAGGGTGGATCAGTAAATTTGCTGATGACACCAAGATTGGTGGAGCAGTGGATGAGGTAGAGGGCTGTTGTAGGCTGCAAAGAGACATAGATAGGATGCAAAGCTGGGCTGAAAAATGGCAAATGGAGTTTAACCCTGATAAATGTGCGGTGATTCATTTTGGTTGGACTAATTTAAATGTGGATTATAGGGTCAAAGGTAGGGTTCTGAAGACTGTGGAGGAACAGAGAGATCTTGGGGTCCATATCCACAGATCTCTAAAGGTTGCCACACAAGTGGATAGAGCTGTGAAGAAGGCCTACAGTGTGTTAGCTTTTATTAACGGGGTTGGAGTTTAAGAGCCGTGGGGTTATGCTGCAACTGTACAGGACCTTGGTGAGACCACATTTGGAATATTGTGGGCAGTTCTGGTCACCTCACTATAAGAAGGATGTGGAAGCGCTGGAAAGAGTGCAGAGGAGATTTACCAGGATGCTGCCTGGTTTGGAGGGTAGGTCTTATGAGGAAAGGTTGAGGGAGCGGGGGCTGTTCTCTCTGGAGCGGAGGAGGCTGAGGGGAGACTTAATAGAGGTTTATAAAATGATGAAGGGGATAGATAGAGTGAACGTTCAAAGACTATTTCCTCGGGTGGATGGAGCTATTACAAGGGGGCATAACTATAGAGTTTGTGGTGGGAGATATAGGAAGGATATCAGAGGTAGGTTCTTTACGCAGAGTGTGGTTGGGGTGTGGAATGGACTGCCTGCAGTGATAGGGGAGTCAGACACTTTAGGAACATTTAAGCGGTTATTGGATAGGCACATGGAGCACACCAGGATGATAGGGAGTGGGATAGCTTGATCTTGGTTTCAGATAAAGCTCGGCACAACATCGTGGGCCGAAGGGCCTGTTCTGTGCTGTACTGTTCTATGTTCTATACTTTATCTTGACAGTATGAACTACCCTATTCTTGAAGGGGCTGGGAAGACCTTGCTGCTCGTAACTGTTGTTGATAAGAACTTGCACATTCTCAGCTTATCGTAGAACCCCTACGGTGCAGAAGGAGGCCACTCGGTCCATCGAGTCTGAACTGACCACAATCCCACCCAGCCCCTATCCCCATAACCCTACCTATTAACGCCACTAACATCCTGACACTAAGGGGCAACTTACCATGGCCAGTGCACCCTTGATTACCTGTTCCAACTATTATTTTGTAAATTGAGTTTGTGTCTTTATATGCCCTGTTTGTGAACAGAACTCCCACTGTCCTGACGAAGGAGCAGCGCTCCGAAAGCTAGTGGCTTTTGCTACCAAATAAACCTGTTGGACTTTAACCTGGTGTTGTGAGACTTCTTACTGTGCCCCACCCCAGTCCAACGCCGGCATCTCCACATCAATGCACCCCAACCAGCACAGTCTTTCGGACTGTGGGAGGAAACCGGAGCACCCGGAGGAAACCCACGCAGACACGGGGGAGAACGTGCAGACTCCGCACAGACAGTGACCCGAGCCGGGAATCGAACCGGGTCCCTGGCGCTGTGAGGCAGCAGTGCTAACCCCACTGTGCCACCGTGCCGTTCCACTTTCACTGTTTGTCTTGCTATGCCTCTTATCCCATTAGGCTTTGCAGCAGCCTGCTTTTGGCTAAAGTGTACAGATTTTTTAAAAACCTAAATCATAGTCGAGTCTGCACCGACCACAATCCCACCCAGGCCCTACCCCCATATCCCCACATATTTTACCCGCTAATCCCTCTAACCTACGCATCTCAGGACTCTAAGGGCCAATTTTTAGCATGGCCAATCAACCTAACCCGCACATCTTTGGACTGTGGGAGGAAACCGGAGCACCCGGAGGAAACCCACGCAGACACGAGGAGAATGTGCAAACTCCACACAGACAGTGACCCAAGCCGGGAATCGAACCCGGGTCCCTGGAGCTGTGAAGCAGCAGTGCTAACTACCGTGCCACCCAAAAGCTAAAATACGTTTTTAAAGACCTGTATGAATCAGAAATACTTGTTCAAATCTTGTACTTGGTTAAGTCTCTTATTGTGTTTATATGTGTCTTTATGTAGACTGTTCCCTTGTTAGCCTAATCTAAGGCCATTTCACTTGGTATTTTATTAATAAATTAAACCCCTGGTTATTTGGAATTTCTCTAACCTACTATGAATTTCCCCAACAGCTGCCTTGTACCAAAGTGGATAACATCTTCCCCATTATATCCCATCTGCCAGGTTCTTAGTTCATAACTTCATCAGATATAGGGGCAGAATCAGGCCATTCAGCCCATCGAGTCCGCTCCGCCATGGCTGATATGCTCCTAATCCCCATTTTCCTGCCTTCTCCCCATAACCCTTCAACCCATTACCAATTAAAAATCTGTCTAACTCTTCCTCAAAGTTAAGCAAATCACTGCGGGTGCTGGAATCTGAAACCAAAAGAGAAAATGCTGGAAAATCTCAGCAGGTCTGGCAGCGTCTGTGAGGAGAGGCAAGTGCGGCAGTATAAATATCTCCCACTTTCTATGCCTTTTAGCTTTGACAAAGGGTCATCTGGACTCGAAACGTCAGCTCTTTCCTTACAGGTGCTGCCAGACCTGCTGAGATTTTCCAGCATTTTCTCTTTTGGTTCTCTAATGTACTCACTGTCCCGGCATCCTCCGCACCTTGGGGGAGCAAATTCCACAGATTCACAACCCTTTGGGGGAAGTAGTTTCTCCTCCAACTCTTTTACATTTGCTGCCCCTTATCCTAAGACCTCTCGTCCTAGAATGTCCCACCAGAGGCAGCATCCGCTCCACGTCTACTTTATCCCAGACCTTTTACCATCTTGTAAACCTCAATTTGATCTCCCCTCATTCTTCTAAATTCCAGAGAGTGTCGGCCTAAACTGTTCAATCTCCCTTCACACGATTTATTATTGTCACATGTATTAACATATACAGTGAAAAGTATTGTTTCTTGCGCGCTATACAGACAAAGCATACTGTTCATAGAGAAGGAAAGGAGAGGGTGCAGAATGTAGTGTTACAGTCATAGCGAGGGTGTAGAGAAAGATCAACTTAATGCGAGGTAGGTCCATTCAAAAGTCTGATGGCAGCAGCAGGGAAGAAGCTGTTCTTGAGTCGGTTGGTACCGGACCTCAGACTTTTGTATCTTTTTCCCGATGGAAGAAGGCGGAAGAGAGAATGTCCGGGGTGCGTGGGGGTCCTTAATTATGCTGGCTGCTTTTCCCCGAGGCAGCGGGAAGTGTAGACAGAGTCAATGGATGGGAGGCTGGTTTGCGTGGTGGATTGGGCTACATTCATGACCTTTTGTAGTTCCTTGCGGTCTTGGGCAGAGCAGGAGCCCATACCAAGCTGTGATACAACCAGAAAGAATGCTTTCTATGGTGCGTCTGTAAAAGTTGGTGAGAGTCGTAGCTGACATGCCAAATTTCCTTAGTCTTCTGAGAAAGTAGAGGCATTGGTGGGGCTTTCTTAACTATAGTGTCGGCATGGGGGGACCAGGACAGGTTGTGGGTGATCTGGACACCAAAAAACTTGAAGCCTGGAGTATTGTGTGCAGTTTTGGTGTCCTTATCTGAGGAAGGATGTCCTTGCTATAGAGGGAGCACAGCGAAGGTTTACCAGGCTGATTCCTGGGATGGCAGGTCTGTCATATGAGGAGAGACTAAGTCAGTTTTTTAAAAAATTCATTCCTGGGACATGGGTGTCGCTGGCTGGGCCAGCATTTATTGCCCATCCCTAGTTGCCCTTGGAGGGCAGTTGAGAGTCAACCACATTGCTGTGGCTCTGGAGTCACATGTAGGCCAGACCGGGGTAAGGACGGCAGATTTCCTTCCCTAAAGGGAACCAGATGGGTTTTTCCGACAATGGGTCATCAGTAGATTCTTAATTCCAGATATTTTTTATTGAATTCAAATTCCACCATCTGCCGTGGTGGGATTCGAACCCGGGTCCCCCAGAACATTAGCTGAGTTTCTGGATTAATAGTCTAGTGATAATACCACTAGGCCATCGTCTCCCCTTATTATAGGATTATATTAATTGAAATTTAGAAGAGTGAGAGGGGATCTCATAGAAACTTATAAAATTCTAACAGGGTTCGACAGGGTAGATTCAGAAAGAATGTTCCCGATGGTGGGGGGAGTCCAGAACTAGGGGTCAGAGTTTAAGGATAAGGGGTAAACCTTTTAGGACTGAGGTGAGGAGAAATTTCTTCACCCAGAGGGTGGTGAATGTGTGGAATTCACTCCCACAGAAAGTAGTTGAGGCCAAAACGTTGTGTGATTTCAAGAAGGAATTAGAGGGTGGCACAGTGGTTAGCACTGCTGCCTCACAACGCCAGGGACCCCGGGTTCGATTCCCGGCTCGGGTCACTGTTTGTGCGGAGTCTGCACGTTCTCCCCCGTGTCTGCGTGGGTTTCCTCCGGGTGCTCAGGTTTCCTCCCATAGTCCAGAGATGCGTGGGTTAGGTGGATTGGCCGTGCTAAATATTTCCATGCTGCCCAACTGAACTAAAACCCCCTACCATTCCGGGGACCGTATCCCTCTATTCCCATCCTGTTCATGTATTTGTCAAGACGCCCCTTAAAGGTCACTACCGTACCTGCTTCCACGACCTCTCCTGGCATCGAGTTCCAGGCACCCACCACCCTCTGTGTAAAAAAAAACTTGCCTCGTACATCTCCTTAGTGTCAGGGGGACTATCGAGGGTAAATGCATGGGGATAGGGCCTGGGTAGGATTGTGGTTGGTTCAGACTCGATGGGCCGAATGGCCTCCTTTTGCACTGTAGGGATTCTATGATCTATATAGCTCTTGGGGCTAAAGGGATCGAGGGATATGGGGGGGGGAAGAGGGGAATCAGGATATTGAATTCGATGATCAGCCGTGATCAGAATGAATGGCGGAGCAGGATCGAAGGGCCGAATGGCCTCCTCCTGCTTCCATTTCCTATGTTACTGTGAAGGGAGTCGGTGCATTGTGGGTGTGAGCAACCAGCCCTTTGTTTGAAACGTAGCGAGCCAGAGACGGTGGGGTTGGATTAGAATCGTGTTTGGCTCTGTGTCTCTAACTCCGTGTGAAGTATTCCTGCCCAGAGAATCTAATTGAAGCAGGCTGGTTGGAGCCCTGCCCACAGTAATGGCCTTTCTCTGTACGCTTGGCTCTGGTGAACTTGCCTTTCCCATGTTCAGGAGGTGTGTGTGCTGTAACTTTTTAAATGGAGCTTGACTGCAAACTCACCCTGGCCTCAGACCAGGCGGAGTCAGGCTGAGTTCAGGGCCCAGAATTGGCAGGTTGCGAGCTGTGGGATTAGTCTAGACTCCGGGCCAGCAAGGGCCTTCTCGAGTGTATCCTCGGATCTTGTGGGAGGCTAGGGAAGAAATCGCAGGGATATTGGCTTTGTCTCTTTCCGCTGACCAAGTTCTGGAAGACTAGAGGGTGGCTGATGTCCTTCCGTTGTTTAAGAAGGCGAGCAAAGAGAAACCAGGGAAGTACAGGCCGGTGAGCCTGACACCAGTGGTGGGTAAGTTACTGGAGAGGATTCTGAGGGACAGGATCTACCAACACTTGGATAGTCACGGTCTGATTGGCGATAGTCAGCACGGCTTTGTGCGTGGGAAGTCATGTCTGATGAATCTCTGAGTTTTTCGAAGAGGGTAACCAAGAGGATGGATGAGGGTAGGGCAGTGGATGTCGTCTAGATGGACTTTAGCAAGGCCTTTGACAAGGTCTCGCATGGCAGGCGAGTCTGGAAGGTTAGGTCGCATGGGATCCAGGGAGAGCTAGCGAACTGGATTCAAAATTGACTCGATGGTAGGAAGTAGAGCGTGATGGATGGCGCAGTGGTTAGCACTGCTGCCTCTCTGCCAGGGATCCGGGTTCGATTCCTGGCTTGGGTCACACTGTCTGTGCGGAGTCTGCACATTCTCCCTGCTCTGGTTTCCACTCCTCACTCACCTGAAGAAGGAGCGACACTCTGAAAGCTCGTGCTACCAATTAAACCTGTTGGACTTTAACCTGGTGTTGTGAGACTTCTTACTGTTCCTCCCACAGTCCAAAGATGTGCGGGCTAGGTGGATTGGCCATGGTAAATTGCCCCTTAGTGTCAGGGGGACTAGCTAGGGTAAATGCATGGAGCTATGAGGATAGGGCCTTGGTGGGATTGTGGTCGGTGCAGATACGATGGGCTGAATGGCCTCCTTCTGCACTGTAGGATTATACGATCAAAGAACAATACAGCACAGGAACAGGCCCTTTGGCCCTCCAAGCCCGTGCCGCTCCCTGGTCCGAACTAGACCATTCTTTTGTATCCCTCCATTCCCACTCCGTTCATGTGGCTGTCTAGATAAGTCTTAAACGTTCCCAGTGTGTCTGCCTCCACCACCTTGCCCGGCAGCGCATTCAAGGCCCCCACCACCCTCTGTGTAAAATATGTCCTTCTGATATCCGTGTTAAACCTCCCCCCCACCCCCCTCGCCTTGAACCTATGACCCCTCATGAACGTCACCACCGACCTGGGGAAAAGCTTCCCACCGTTCACCCTATCTATGCCTTTCATAATTTTATACACCTCTATTAGGTCACCCCTCATCCTCCGTCTTTCCAGTGAGAACAACCCCAGTTTACTCAATCTCTCCTCATAACCAAGCCCCTCCATACCAGGCAACATCCTGGTAAACCTCCTCTGCACACTCTCTAAAGCCTCCACGTCCTTCTGGTAGTGTGGCGACCAGAACTGGACGCAGTATTCCAAATGCGGCTGAACCAACGTTCTATACAGCTGCAACATCAGACCCCAACTTTTATACTCTATGCCCCGTCCTATAAAGGCAAGCATGCCATATGCCTTCTTCACCACCTTCTCCACCTGTGACGTCACCTTCAAGGATCTGTGGACTTCGGGGGGTCCGTGTTGGGACCCTTGTTATTTGTTATATAAATGATTTGGATGCGAATGTACAAGGCGTGGTTAGTAAGTTTGCGGATGATACTAAATTTGGAGGTATCATTGATAGCAAAGAAGGTTACCAAAAATTACAGGAGGAGTTTGATCAGTTAGGGAAGTGGGCCGAGAGTTGGCAAATGGACTTCAATACAGGTAGGTGTGAGGTGTTGCATTTTGGAAAGTCAAACCAGGGTAGGACTTATACAAGGAATGGTAGGACCCTGGGGAGTGTCGAGGAGCAAGGGGACCTCCTAGGTACGAGTACATAGTTCATTGAGCGTGGCTTTACAGGCAGACAGGGTGGCGAAGGTGTTTCGCACACTGGCTTTCATCAGTCGGGGATTGAGTACAGGAGTTGGGACATTATGTTACAGCTGCTTTAGTCGTTGGTGAATTTTGGTAAATTATCACCAGTGCATTTGCTATTTCCCCCGCCGTCTCTTTTAGTACCCTGGGATGCATTCCATCAGGGGCAGGAGACTTGTCTACCTTGGAGTATTGTGCATAGTTTTGGTCGCCTTATCATAGGAAAGATATTGATAAACTGGGAAGAGTGCAGAGAAGAATGTTACCAGGACCAGTGGGCCTGAGTAATAGGGGATTTTCCGGGGGGTTTCCTTCTGGTGCTACCTATTGAGCTGAACTCGGCTAATACAAAGACCCGCGAAAGACAGTATGCAGTAAAATACCTTCTTTATTGACCAATACATATTGGGGGAGAGAGAGACGCCGGAAGATTCTAGCTCCTCTCTGCTGTTAAGAGTACATGTGTAAAACAGATGTACTGTTTCCAAGGCTTGTTTCTCCCGCCCAACCTGGCACCCAAACTGGATGATCCAATTAGATTAATGCACCTTATTTACCTTGGCCAATAACGTTCTACCTTCTCGCAGGGTTGGGAATTCTTTGGCCAACCGGACCCGGAGGTTCTTGCCCACCATTGCCTGGCAACCCCACCATTGCCTGGCAACCCCACCATTGCCTGGCAACCCCACCATTGCCTGGCAACCCCACCATTGCCTGGCAACCCCACCATTGCCTGGCAACCCCACCATTGCCTGGCAACCCCACCATTGCCTGGCAACCCCACCATTGCCTGGCAACCCCACCATTGCCTGGCAACCCCACCATTGCCTGGCAACCCCACCATTGCCTGGCAACCCCACCATTGCCTGGCAACCCCACCATTGCCTGGCAACCCCACCATTGCCTGGCAACCCTACCTACGCAAACCCGGTAGCTTCCAGGGTCGCCCTCACCACCTGCCGAGCGTGGGAACGGAGAGGGAGTTGTTCCCCTCTGCCTGCTAGCTAACCCCTTATCACGGGAAGTCGAATACTTCAATTCGCTGCAATCCAGAAGCTAAATACCTCCATTCATTTTAAAACCTCGGAGGCTCACAGCTGTAAGGCCTCCTACTGATAATCGAGCATATATTCTGTACTTTATTGTTTCCAAAGAACGTGGCCTGCCTAGTTCTCGTTTCCCATTGTGCTTTGGGGCAGGCTGTATCATGGCCAAAGCGAACAGGACATTTGAAAATGCATTTTAAATCAACAATATTTGTTCAAAATTCTCTACCAATGATTATTTATTTGTCTGTGCAGACAATATCTTTGTATGATTATATAACATAGACATCACTTTGTGATTCCTTATAGTACATATAAGGCACACTGTGATCCCATTAGAACATAACAACTAGGAGCAGGAGTGGGCTATCTAGCCCCTCAAGCCTGCTCCGCCATTCAATAAGATCATGGCTGATCTTTTTGTGGACTCAGCTCCACTTACCCGCCCGCTCACCATAACCCTTAATTCCTTTACTGTTCAAAGATCTATCTGTCCTTGCCTTAAAAACATTCAATGAGGTAGCCTCAACTGGGCAGGGAATTCCACAGATTCACAACCCTTTGGGTGAAGAAGTTCCTCCTCAACTCAGTCCTAAATCTGCTTCCCCTTATTTTGAGGCCATGCCCCCTAGTTCTGGTTTCACCTGCCTGTGGAAACAACCTCCCTGCTTCTATCTTATCTGTTACCTTCATAATCTTATATGTTTCTATAAGATCCTCCCCTCATTCTTCTGAATTCCAATGAGTATAGCCCCAGTTTACTCAGTCTCTCCTCATGAGCCAACCCCCTCAACTCTGGAATCAACCTAGTGAATCCCCTCCAGTGCCAGTATATCCTTTCTCAAGTAAGGAGACCAAAACTGTACACAGTACTCCAGGTGTGGCCTCACCAGCACCTTATACAGCTGCAACATAACCTCCCTGTTTTTAAACTCCATCCCTCTAGCAATGAAGGACAAAATTCCATTTGCCGCCTTAATTACCTGCTGCACAGAACACAGAACACAGAACAGTACAGCACGGAACAGGCCCTTCGGCCCACGATGTTGTGCCGAGCTTTATCTGAAACCAAGATCAAGCTATCCCACTCCCTATCATCCTGGTGTGCTCCATGTGCCTATCCAATAACCGCTTAAATGTTTCTAAAGTGTCTGACTCCACTATCACTGCAGGCAGTCCATTCCACACCCCAACCACTCTCTGCGTAAAGAACCTACCTCTGATATCCGTCCTGTATCTCCCACCACGAACCCTATAGTTATGCCCCCTTGTAATAGCTCCATCCACCCGAGGAAATAGTCTTTGAACGTTCACTCTATCTATCCCCTTCATCATTTTATACACCTCTATTAAGTCTCCCCTCAGCCTCCTCCGCTCCAGAGAGAACAGCCCTAGCTCCCTCAACCTTTCCTCATATGACCTACCCTCCAAACCAGGCAGCATCCTGGTAAATCTCCTCTGCACTCTTTCCAGCGCTTCCACATCCTTCTTATAGTGAGGTGACCAGAACTGCACACAATATTGCACCTGCAAACCAACTTCTTGAGATTCCTGCACAAGGACACCCAGGTCCCTCTGCACAGCAGCATGCTGCAATTTTTTACCATTTAAATTATAGTTCATTTTGCTGCTGTTCCAACCAAAATGGATGACCTCACATTTACCAACATTGTGCTCCATCTGCCAGACCCTCGCCCACTCACTTAGACTATCTATATCCCTTTGCAGACTTTCAGTGTCCTCTGCACACTTTGCTCTGCCACTCATCTTAGTGAATTTTGACACACTACACTTGGTCCCCAACTCCAAATCATCTCTGTAAATCGTAAACAATTGCAGTCCCAACACTGATCCCTGAGGCACACCACTAATCACTGATCGCCAACCAGAAAAACACCCATTTACCCCAACTCTTTGCTTTCTGTTAGTTAACCAATCCTCTATCCATGCTAATACATTACCCGTAACACCGTGCACCTTTATCTTCATAGAAATCATAGAAACCCTACAGTGCAGAAGGAGGCCATTCGGCCCATCGAGTCTGCACCGACCACAATCCCACCCAGGCCCTACCCCCACATATTTACCCGCTAATCCCTCTAACCTACGCATCTCAGGGGCAATTTTAACCTGGCCAATCAACCTAACCCGCACATCTTTGGACTGTGGGAGGAAACCGGAGCACCCGGAGGAAACCCACGCAAACATGAGGAGAATGTGCAAACTCCACACAGACAGAGACCCAAGCCGGGAATCGAACTCGGGACCCTGGAGCTGTGAAGCAGCAGTGCTAACCCACTGTGCTACCCTGCCGCCCTTATGCTTACGTAGCAGTCTTTGGTGCGGCACCTTGTCAAATGCCTTCTGGAAATCCAGATACACCACATCCACAGGTTCCCCATTGTCCACTGCACATGTAATGTTCTCAAAGAATTCCACCAAATTAGTCAAACATGACCTGCCCTTCATGAACCCATGCTGCGTCTTACCAATGGGACAATTTATATCCAGATGTCTCGCTATTTCTTCCTTGATGTTAGATTCAGCATTTTCCCTACTACAGAAGTTAAGCGAACCGGCCTATAGTTACCCGCCTTTTGTCTACCTCCTTTTTTTAAACAGTGGCGACACATTTGCTGTTTTCCAATCTGTGGGAACCACCCCAGAGTCCAGTGAATTTTGGTAAATTACCACTAGTGCATTTGCTATTTCTCCCGCCATCTCTCTTAGTTCCCTGGGATGCATTCCATCAGGACCAGGAGACTTGTCTACCTTTAGCCCCATTAACTTGCCCAACACTACCTCTTTCGTGATAATAGTTTCTAGGTCCTCACCTGCCATCGCCTTCCTGTCATCAATTTTTGGCCTGTTACTTGTGTCTTCCACTGTGAAGACCGACACAAAATACTTGTTCAAAGCCTCAGCCATTTTCTCATTTCCAGTTATTACATCTCCCTTCTCATCCTCTAAAGGGCCAATGTTTACTTTAGCCACTCTTTTTCGTTTTATATATTTGTAGAAACTTTTGATATGTTTTTATATTCTGAGCTAGTTTACCCTCACAATCCATAAGACACAGGAGCAGAATTAGGCCACTCGGCCCATCGAGTCTGCCCCGCCATTCAATCATGGCTGATATTTTTCTCATCCCCATTCTCCTGCCTTTTCCCCATAACGACCTGGGAAGGATTTTTGTAGTTTTTTTTAGCGAGCGAGGTATAACCAGCGGGCAGCGTTGAGAGCGGGCAGCGGAGTGAGCTGGGAGTTGAGTGAGAGCTGTAAGGGCTTTGGCTCGAAGAGCTGAGGCGGAAAGGGCGAGGCGGAAAGGGCGAGGCAGGGTAACTTTAATTCTTAAGTACGTTTCTCTGTGTTCCTTGAAACAAAAAGGGAAATTATGAGTGTGAGGCCAGTGTGTTGTTCCCAGTGTAGGATGTGGGAGGTCCTGGAGGCTCCTGGCCTCCCGGACGTCCATATCTGTGATGGGTGTGTCGAGCTGCGGTTCCTAAGGGACCGTGTTAGAGAACTGGAACTGCAGCTCGAGGATCTTTGTCTGGTTAGGGAAAATGTGGAGGTGATAGACAGGAGCTATCATCAGGTGGTCACACCGGGGCCACGGGAGGCAGGCAAGTGGGTGACGGCCAGGAAGGGTAAAGCTCGGGTGATTGAGAGCACCCCGGTGGGTGTGCCCCTTCACAACAAGTACTCCTGCCTGAGTACTGCTGGGGGGGACAGCCCCCCTGGGGGAAGCAGCAGTGGCCGTGTCTCCGGGGTGGAGTCCGGCCCTGGAACTCAGAGGGCTAAGGAAAGGAGGAGGAAGGCGGTATTAATCGGGGACTCAACAGTAAGGGGGTCGGACAGGCGTTTTTGCGGAGGCAGATGGTGGTCTGCCTCCCTGGTGCCGGGATCCGGGATGTCTCTGGTCATGTCCCAGATATCCTGAGGGGGGAGGGAGAGGAGCCAGAGGTCGTGGTACATATTGGTACCGCTGACATAGGTAGGAAGACGGAAGGGGTCATGAAAAGAGAATATAGGGAGTTAGGTAGACAGTTGGGAAGGAGGAACGCAAAGGTAGTAATCTCAGGATTGCTGCCTGTGCCACGGGAAAGTGAGAGCAGGAATGGAGTGAGGTGGAGGATGAATGCGTGGCTGAGGGACTGGAGCAGGGATTCGGATTCCTGGATCATTGGGACCTCTTTAGGGGCAGGTGTGACCTGTACAAAAAAGACGGGTGGCACTTGAATCCCAGGGGGACCGATATCCTGGCAGGAAGGTTGGCTAAGGCTGCTGGAGAGACTTTAAACTAGAATGGTTGGGGGGAGGGAATCGAGATGAGGTGACTGGGAGCGAGGAGGGTAGCCCACAAATAGAGAGGGATTGTAGACAGTGTAAGAGGGAGAATAGACGGGTGATGGAGAAGGGGAGAGCTCAGACCAATGGTTTGAGATGTGTCTATTTTAATGCCAGGAGTGTAGTAAATAAAGTGGATGAGCTTAAGAGTGTGGATCGATGCTTGGAAGTGTGATGTGGTGGCCATTACGGAGACTTGGGGACAGGGACAGGACTGGATACTTGAGGTGCCGGGTTTCGGATATTTCAGAAAGGACAGAGAGGGAGGCAGAAGAGGGAGGGGGGGGGGGGGGGGGGAGTGGCACTGCTGATCAGGGTTAGTGTCACAGCTGTAGAGAAGGTGGAAGCCGTGGAGGGGTTGTCTACGGAGTCTCTGTGGGTGGAAGTTCGGAGCGGGAAGGGGTCGATAACTTTGCTGGGCGTTTTCTATAGGCCGCCCAATAGTAACAGGGCTGTTGAGGAGCAGATAGGGAAACAGATCCTGGAGAGATGTAGGAATAACAGGGTTGTTGTGATGGGAGACTTTAATTTCCCAAACATCGATTGGAATATCCCTAGGGTAAGGGGTTTGGATGGGGAGGAGTTTGTGAGGTGTGTTCAGGAGGGTTTCCTGACACAGCATGTGGATAAACCTACAAGAGGAGAGGCTGTACTCGATCTGGTACTGGCTAATGAGCCTGGACAGGTGTCGGATCTCTCAGTGGGGGAGCATCTTGGGGATAGTGATCATAACTCTATCTCCTTTACGCTAACATTGGAAAGAGATAGGATCAGGCAAGCTAGGAAAGTGTTTATCTGGAGTAAGGGGAAATATGAAGCCATCAGGCAGGAGATTAGAGGCGTAAATTGGAAGGAGGTATTCTCGAGGGAAAGTACCAAAGTAAGGTGGCAGATTTTCAAGGATTGTTTGGAGTTCTACATGACAACGTTCCGATGAGACAGGGAGGTTTTGGTAGGTTACGGGAACCATGGTGCATGAAAGCTGTGCTGAACCTAGTCAAAAGGAAAAGGAAAGCGTACAATAGGTTCAGAGAGCTAGGCGATGATGGGGATCTAGGTGAGTATACGGCTTGTAGGAAGGGACTTAAGAAGGAAATTGGGAGAGCCAGAAGGGGTCATGAGAAGGCCTTGGCAGGTAAGATTAAGGAGAACCCTAAGGCGTTCTATAAATATGTGAAGAGTAAAAGGATGAGATGTGAAGGAATAGGGCCTATAAAATGTGAAGGTGAGAAAGTCTGTACGGAACCGGAAGAAATAGCAGAGGTGCTTAATGAGTACTTTACCTCGGTATTCACGGTGGAAAAAGACCTGGGTGGATGTACTACAGGATTGCGGCGGACTGAGAAGATTGAGTTTGTCGACATTAAGAAAGAGGAAGTGTTGGAAATTTTGAATAGCATCAAGATAGATAAGTCGCCGGGTCCGGATGGGATGTACCCCAGGTTACTGTGGGAGGCGAGGGAAGAGATTGCAGAGCCTCTGGCGATGATCTTTGCGTCGTCGATGGAGACGGGAGAGGTTCCGGAGGATTGCGGATGTGGTTCCTATATTCAAGAAAGGGAACAGGGATAGCTCAGGAAATTACCGACCGGTGAGTCTAACCTCAGTGGTTGGTAAGTTGATGGAGAAGATCCTGGGGGACAGGATTTATGAACATTTAGAGAAGTTTAGTATGCTCAAAGGTAGTCAGCATGGTTTTGTCAAAGGCAAATCGTGCCTTACGAGCCTGGTGGAGTTCTTTGAAAATGTGACTAAACATGTTGACGAAGGAAAAGCGGTAGATGTGGTTTACATGGACTTCAGCAAGGCGTTCGATAAGGTCCCCCATGCAATACTTCTCGAGAAAGTGAGAGGGCATGGGATCCAAGGGGCTGTTGAATTGTGGATCCAGAACTGTCTTGCCTGCAGAAGGCAGAGAGTGGTTGTAGATGGGTCTTTTTCTGAATGGAGTGGAGTGTCTTTTTCTGGGTCTTTTTCTGAATCCAGAAGAGTGCCCCAGGGATCTGTTCTGGGACCCTTTCTGTTTGTCATTTTCATAAATGACCTGGATGAGGAAGTGGAAGGATGGGTTGGTAAGTTTGCCGACGACATGAAGGTTGGTGGTGTTGTGGATAGTTTGGAGGGATGCAGCATGACATAGATAGGGTGCAAGACTGGGCGGAGAAGTGGCAGATGGACTTCAACCCGGATAAATGTGTAGTGGTACATTTTGGCAGGTCAAATGGGATGAAGGAGTACAATATCAAGGGTAAGACTCTTAGCAGTGTAGAGGATCAGAAGGACCTTGGGGTCCGGGTCCATAGGACTCTTAAATCGGCCTCGCAGGTAGAGGAGGTGGTTAAGAAGGCGTATGGTGTGCTGGCCTTCATCAATTGAGGGATTGAGTTTAGGAGTCGGGAGATAATGATGCAGCTTTATAAGACCCTCGTCAGACCCCACTTGGAGTATTGTGCTCAGTTCTGGCCACCTCATTACAGGAAGGATGTAGAAATGATTGAAAGGGTGCAGAGAAGATTTACAAGGATGTTGCCTGGATTGGGTGGCATGCCTTATGAGGATAGGTTGAGGGAGCTCGGTCTTTTCTCCTTGGAGAGACGAAGGATGAGAGGTGACCTGATAGAGGTGTACAAGATGTTGAGAGGTATAGATCGGGTGGATTCTCGGAGGCTTTTTCCCAGGGCTGAAATGGCTGCTACGAGAGGACACAGGTTTAAGGTGCTGGGGAGTAGGTACAGAGGAGATGCCGGGGTAAGTTTTTCACTGAGGGTGGTGGGTGAGTGGAATCGGCTGCCGTCAATAGTGTTGGAGGCAAACTCGATAGGGTCTTTTAAGAGACTTCTGGATGAGTACTTGGGACTTAATAGGATTGAGTGTTCGAGGTAAGCCTATATATAGGCCTAGGTAGGTAGGGACATGACCGGCGCAACTTGTGGGCCGAAGGGCCTGTTTGTGCTGTAGTTTTTCTATGTTCTATGTAACCCCTGATCCCCTTATTAATCAAGAACCTATCTACCTCTGTCTTAAAGACACTCAATGACCCGGCCTCCACAGCCTTCTGCGGCAAAGAGTTCCACAGATTCACCACTCTCTAGCTGAAGAAGTTCCTCCTCATCTCTGTTTTAAAGGATCGTCCCTTTAGCCTGAGGTTGTGTCCTTTGGTTCTAGTTTTTTGCTACTAGTGGAAACATCCTCTCCACGTCCACTCTATCCAGGCCTCGCAGTATCCTGTAAGTTTCAACAAGTTCCCCCCCCTCATCCTTCTAAACTCCAACAAGTACAGACCCAGAGTCCTCAACCGTTCCTCATACGACAGGCTCTTCATTCCAGGGATCATTCTTGTGAACCTCCTCTGGACCCTTTCCAAGGCCAGCACATCCTTCCTTCGATACGGGGGCCAAAACTGTTCACAATACTCCAAATGGGGTCTGACCAGAGCCTTATACAGCCTCAGAAGTACATCCCTGCTCTTGTATTCTAGCCCTCTCGACATGAATGCTAACATTGCATTTGCCTTCCTAACTGCCGACTGAACCTGCACGTTAACCTTAAGAGAATCTTGAACAATGACTCCCAAGTCCCTTTGTATTTCTGATTTCCTAAGCATTTCCCCATTTAGAAAATAGTCTCTGCCTCCATTCCTCCTTCCAAAGTGCAGAACCTCACACTTTTCCACATTGTATTCCATCTGCCACTTCTTTGCCCACTCTCCTAACCTGTCCAAGTCCTTCTGCAGCCCCCCTGCTTCCCCAATACTACCTGTCTTATTAATCCATCTTACTTTTCTTTATAGCTTTTCTTGTGGCTTTCTGTTGAACTTTAAAGATCTCCCAATCCTCTAGTTCCCACTAATCTTTGCCATTTTAAATGCATTTTCTTTCAATTTGATACCCTCCTTTATTTCCTTAGATATCCATGGTTGATTATCTCTTTTTCTCCAGTCCTTCCTTCGGTATATACTTTTGCTGAGCACTGTGCAAGATCGCTTTGAAAGTCCTCAGTTGTCCCACCATAAAGTGTTTGCTCCCAGTCTACCTTAGCCAACTCCTCCCTCATCCCATTGTAGCCTCCTTTGTTTCAGCACTGGGATTGGATTTTACCTTCTCGCGCTCCATCTGTATTTTAAATTCAACCATACTGTGATCGCTCCTTCCGAGAGGATCCCTAACTGTAAGATCATTAATTATTCCCGTCTCATTACACAGGACCGGATCTAGGATAGCTTGCTCCCTCGTAGGTTCCATTACATACTGTTCAAGGAAGCTATCGCGGACACATTCTATGAACTCCTCCTCGAGGCTGCCTTGACTGACCTGGTTTGACCAATCGACCTGTAGATTAAAATCCCCCATGAAATCCCCCAATCGAGGGATTGAGTTTAGGAATCCGGGGATAATGATGCAGCTATATAAGACCCTCGTCAGACCCCACTTGGAGTACTGTGCTCAGTTCTGGTCGCCTCATTACAGGAAGGATGTGGAAAAGATTGAAAGGGTGCAGAGGAGATTTGCATGGATGTTGCCTGGACTGAGTGGCATGCCTTATGAGGATAGGCTGAGGGAGCTCGGTCTTTTCTCCTTGGAGAGACGTAGGATGAGAGGAGACCTAATAGAGGTGTATAAGATGTTGAGAGGCATAGATCGGGTGGACTCTCAGAGGCTTTTCCCCAGGGTGGAAATGGCTGCTACGAGAGGACACAGGTTTAGGGTGCTGGGGGGTAGGTACAGGGGAGATGTTAGTGGTAAGTTTTTCACAGAGGGTGGTGGGCGAGTGGAATCGGCTGCCGTCAGTGGTGGTGGAGGCGAACTCAATAGGGTCTTTTAAGAGACTCCTGGATGAGTACATGGAGCGTAATAGGATGGAGGGTTATAGGTAGGTCTAGAAGGTAGGGATGTGTTCGGCACTACTTGTGGGCTGAAGGGCCTGTTTGTGCTGTAGTTTTTCTATGTTTCTATGATAATTGCTGTACCATTTTTACATGCATCAGTCATTCCTTTGTTTATTTCTCACCCCACTGTGATGCTATTATTTGGTAGCACAGTGGGTTAGCACTGCTGCCTCACTGCGCCAGGGACCCGGGTTCGATTCCTGGCTTGGGTCACTGTCTGTGCGGAGTCTGCACGTTCTCCCCGTGTCTGCGTGGGTTTCCTCCGGGTGCTCCGGTTTCCCCCCTCAGTCCGAAAGACGTGCTGGTTAGGTTGATTGGCCATGCTAAATTGCCCCTTAGTGTCAAGTGGTTAGTAGAGTAAATAAGTAGGGTTATGGGGATAGGGCCTGGGTGGGATTGTGGTGGGTGCAGACTCGATGGCCCGAATGGCCTCCTCCTGCACTGTAGGGATTCTATGGTGGCCTATAGACTACTTCCAGCAGTGACTTTTTCCCCTTACTATTTCCAATTTCCACCCAAATGGATTGGACCTTTTTTTTCCCCCATAGAACCTACAATCATCTCTCACTACCACCCTGATCCAGTCATCCTTAAATATCAGAGCTACACCACCTCCCTTACCTTCCTGTCGGTCCCTCCGAACAGTCTGATACCTCTGGATATTAAACCCCCAGTCGTGACCATCCTGCATCCATGTCTCTGTAATGGCCGCCAAATCATCCTCATTCGCAATGCTTTGTGCCGTCAACTCATTGACCTTGTTTCGAATGCGGCATTCCTATTCTAAGCTGGTCTACTTTGGGTTCATCCCTGGGGTTTCTATCAGGAGAGGTTGGCCAGGCTCGGACCTCGTTCCTTGGAACATGGGAGGGTGAGGGGGTGACCTTACTGAGGTGGATAAAATCACGAGGGGCACAGATAGGATGAACGCGCATAGTCTTCTCCCCAGAGTAAGGGAATTGCAAACTCGAGGGCAGAGGTTTAAGTTGAGAGGGGAAAGGGGGACCTGAGGGTTGGTTACTTCACCCAGAGGGTGGTGTGTGCGTGGAATGAGCTGCCAGAGGGGGAGGTAGAGGCAGCAACATTTAAAAGTGGGCAACTGGGGCTAGTTGGCGGGGGCGCCATGGAGCGGTTGGGCCGAAGGGCCTGTTTCCGTGCTGTGTTGCTCGATGACAGAATCTATTCCATCAGTTTGGGAGGAGCGGATAGGCTCCCTCCCTAACATGTTACCCGCGGCGCTCCCCGGTTGCCGTGCCTCCGACAGGGCGGTGCTCCCCTCCGGCACTGGGCTAGGGTTTCCTCGATTTGGTGCTTTGAGAGGCAAGGAGTTGTTCTTGTTGTTTCCCTCTGGAGATGTGCGTAGTCTCTGAAGTGAGATTTGAATCCACAACCTTCTGACTGACCTCTGCTGATGAAACACAGAGTGGGAATCAGCCTCGGGACTTGTTGGGGCCTGTGTAGGGATTTGTCAGTTTTGTCCACAGAAGGCGATCTTTTGACCCTTGGGGAATGAGGACAGGAGGAGACCCCCCGCCCCCCCTCTCTCTCTCTCTCTCTCTCACTCACACACACACACACACACACACACACACACTTTCTGTCTCTCCCTGACACATACACACTCTCTCTCTCTCTCTCTCTCTCACCCACACATCAATCACTCTCTCTCTCTCACACACCCACCCACACACCATTTCTTCTCTCTCTCTCTCTCACACACACTTACACACACTCTGTCTCCCTGACACACACACACATCACTTTCTCTCTTTCTCCCCCTCTTTCTCACTCTCTCTCTCTCTCGCACACACTTACACACACTCTGTCTCTCCCTGACACACGCACCCATCACTTTCTCTCTCTCTCATATCCACACATCACTTTCTCTCTCTCTCTCACCCACACATCAATCACTCTCTCTCTCTCTCTCACACACCCACCCACACACCATTTTCTCTCTCTCTCTCTCTCACACACTTACACACACTCTGTCTCTCCCTGACACACGCACACATCACTTTCTCTCTCTCTCACACACACACACACACATCACTTTCTCTCTTTCTCCCCCTCTCTCTCACTCTCTCTCTCTCTCGCACACACTTACACACACTGTCTCTCCCTGACACACGCACCCATCACTTTCTCTCTCTCTCACACACACACACACACATCACTTTCTCTCTTTCTCCCCCTCTCTCTCACTCTCTCTCTCTCTCGCACACACTTACACACACTGTCTCTCCCTGACACACGCACCCATCACTTTCTCTCTCTCTCTCACGCACACTTTCTCTCTCTGCCTGCCTGTCCTGTCCTGTCCCTCTGGCAGGTTCTGTGTTGATTCCTGTGTGAATCAGGTGACTGTCTGTAGCCACTGTGATCCAGAGGGGCCAGAGTGAGCTGTGAGTCTCAGAGTGGACAGGGCGCACTCGGTTAGCATGAATACCTGTCTTTCTGGAACCCCCACGATCCCATCGGCAGCTTGGGGGAAGGGCCTGTGATTGTGCAGACGTGTGGAGTTCCCGAACCGGCAGTGAGGCAGAGGCTGTGTCCCCGTGTCAGTTGTCCTCTGGCTGTCTCTCCGCCGCCATTCCCTCCCCTGCAATGGAGGGACAGTGTGTTCAGAAGCAGGAGTGCGCGCCCGGGTTAATGGCCTGCGTCGGGAGATTGAGAGAAGCAGGAGTTTGCTGCCAGTGTCACCTCTCCACAAAAAGCCGCTGGTTGGGAGATTGTATTTAACCCTTTGCTGTCTGACCCCCCACCCCCCCCTGTGCTGTGTCCGCACTGTCCCCCGCGGCCCACGCCCATCTCTGCTGGCTAGTCTGCCTGGGAAACGGTCACATTAGTGGAAAGCAAAATTATTGAGTTGTGAACCAGGGTTTTAAAATGTCAGCCGTTTGGGCACAGCAGGCGATCCTTGCGCTGTTATGTCTGATATGGGAGCCACCTGTATCTAATCTGTCGCCGTGTAACAGCATCACGATGGTCTGTGACTGATCCCTGGGGGAGCTCAGGCCTCCTGATCTCTGTCCTCCCTCTCTTTCTCTTTCTCCTCTCTCTTGCTCTCTTCTCTCGCTCCTCTCTCCCGCTCTTCTATTGCTCTTCCCCTCTCTCCTCCCCCTCTCTCCTCCCCCTCTCTCCTCCCCCTCTCTCCTCCTCCCCTCTCTCCTCCCCCTCTCTCCTCCCCCCCCTCTCTCCTCCCCCTCTCCGACTGCCCACACTCACTCCATCCCCACTGCCCTGACTGGCCACTACTCAGATCCATCGCACACTCCCCTGACTGGCCGCACTCACTGCACCCGCACTCCCCTCTCTGGCCGCACTCATTGCAACCGCACTGCACTGACTGGCCGCACTCACTCCACCCGCACTCCCCGAACTGGCCACACTCACTGCACCCGCACTCCCCTGACTGCCCACACTCACTCCATCCCCACTGCCCTGACTGGCCA